>NW_010517143.1:24556-34740 GCF_000687285.1 Phaethon lepturus
TTTTTTTCTGTCATCTAAAAGAAAAGAAGAATTTGAAGAAAAACGTGGTCTCAGAGTTCATGCTACCCAACAAAATAAACACTGTAAAAATTCTCAAATTTGTCCTATTTACATAGAGACCTTGTTTAGTTCTACGTTTATTTTTAAAAGAATTCTATTGAGTTAAGGAGAGAAAGAGATTCTCCTTCAGTCCAGATTAGAGATCTGAAAGACTAAGTCAAATAACAAGAACAGAAACAGCATAAAATGATTACATATCAAGAGAGTCCTTTACCGACCTTTACATGTTTCAGACTACTCTCAGGTGAGTAGGTGACTTTTATTTGTTTGCAACATCAACTGTTTTATAACAAACAACATGCTTTTTTTTCCAAGTTTCACAGGTCCTATCTTTAATTCCAAGATACTGGGTTTTGCCGATGACCTGAACAAGCTATGGTGCTGGTCAAACTCTGTTGCAGTTGAGATCAGTCCTAAAATGACTACATTTCAATAAAAACAGCATTTGGCCTGATGGTTCAGGCTCCACTCTTCAGTATGTTTTGAAATAGAGTGTAATATTTGTTAAAACTACATTCATTGTCTACATATCAAAAAGGGGACTGAAAATTAATTCCTTTTAGCATTTTCAGTTACAGCTTTTTAAAAAAAACATGTTTTATTCAGTCTTTTTGCAATCTCACTTTCCTTTGGTTTGACATGGGACATTCAAATCCTAATCTGTAATTTGTGTGCGCAAGTTTCAAACCTCCCCAAATGTAGCCACTGCCAAGGGGGAAGGAGAGGGGAAAGAGCAGGTGTTGCTTAACACCATTCAAGAGCACTTTTATTTACTAGATAGGAAGTATCACATACAAAGCACAGGGGAGCGAGAATAGAGTCATGCCCAAGCTGGAATTTCACCTGTATGTCCATGTCAACCTGTCACCCAATCTTTGCCTCAATTCTAAGAAGTCAGAACTTAGTTTTTACTTTTCCTAAGACAAATACAGCCCTCTTTCTGTCATCCTTAAAATAATTAATTGATAATAAACCTGTTGCTGCTTTCAGCCATCACATACTACAGTAATGAAACTCTCTTTGGCTTTATTCACACCTCATGTGAACTTGTTTCTGTTTTGTATTCTCTCCCTTTTCTTTTACAAAACTGGGATAACAATGCACATTTATCTCTATAGATACAAATACTCCTACTGACATCCAACATCTGAATAACAGAATTGAATTGAAACATGTTCAATACTTACAGTTAGCAGGTTAATTAAATCCATATTAGGCTCTAAATGATGAGAGGCCGTTTGCAGGGAAACCAGTTCACTCAAGGTGATGGAAAGCTGCTGCATTTTCACTATGTTAACTTTGTTCTCATCTATCCAGTCAGGAAAAATGACATGAACAGCAATCAAGTCTTTCAAATGAACTCCTAAAATAGGAATTTTGAAGCCAACACAGTCAGCAAAAGCCTTGCGGTAGTTGCAGTAATTTCCATTGGAAGAGACCAGCTCTGTCATTTCGTTCCAGTCCTACAAATAGCCAGAGAAGCAAGTCTCTGTGAAAGCATTCATAGCATTTCCTTAATCTGTTTTAAATGAGCACAACTCATGTCAGGGTGCCGACAGCGTTAATTTCCTCTCTGGCACAGGTGATCAAGCAGAGGATCTCCATGAGCTGATCCTTCTCCACTGAGAGGAATGCAAGCAAAGTGCCTTTTAATGATGCCCTGCCACGATCCAATTATTGTGCTGCTGGGACACCTGCACTGCAGAGCCCATCAGGCCTCAAAGAGGTGATGTTCTGCTCAATATGTCTATATTCTGAAGTCTACCATACCTTTGTGACTTCTGAAGACAGATGAGAATGAGTTTCTTTCAGGCGAGAAATAGAGCTGTGGCTTAGACCTCCCACAACTGCCATCAGTGTGTTGAAGTTCTGGAGGTGAAGGAGCTTCTGCAGGAGAGATTGATCATGTGTAATTAAAAATCAAGGAAAAACATGTGGCAGCTATCCAGTGTCACACATGACACGCAAAAGGAAACAACCTATCACTGCTAAAGCAGAAATCACTAAACCAGGGGACATAACAGAATGGTTCGGCATTTCTTTTTTTAATTAGCTTAAACAAGAAACATGCAATAGTGACAATTGTCAACCAGAATACAACGAAGAAAGATTATTCTATAGTTATGTCTGCTAGTTAAAAAATGCAGACATAGCACACCTGAACAAATAACCTGCAGTGATGGTGAACAGCTATTCACTGAGGAAACAGCACAAAGAGCATCCAGTCCATTTGTTTATTGCAATCTGTATTTGTATTATTGCTTTATGCTGGAGGAAAAAGGCTCATATGCAAGACTTACCTGTGCAACATTGATAAACTTTGTGATTACTTCTGCCCTTTGCTGGGGTGTTGGTTTGCTGAGAACCATGAGCTGGACCCATTTGGAGATACCATTAAATAAAGCAATAGATCTCTCCAAAGTAGGATTGTTCTCCAAGCAGCCATGGATCACATAGCTTTGGTAGTCTGTGAACTAACAGAGGAAAGGCATTTTCAGTAAAATGGTGGACAACTTAAGCATCAGATTGAAGCTTTGATAATTTTTTCCTTTTAAAGCTCCTCTTGTTTAGAAAGTTACCAAGACTCAGGATTAGCAGACCCTGCTGCATATCAGTTCTTTCTTAAAATTCTGTTGTTGGTGGTGGGTTTTTTATTACTTAAATGTCAACTTAAAACTTCAGTCTTTGTATGTCAGGTAATAACAGCAGCTTGAGTGATGAACATGATTACTACTTCCATGGAATCATCTTTCCCATAATTTACTCAACACTTACAACATTTTATTCTGTGTAGTTTTACTTGACATCCTCATGGCATGATACTCTATAGGAATTATCTGGTGCTACAAGCAAGAAGCACTGTTTATAATAAAGGCTTTCATCCCACTCCAATATCCTGACCAACTACATTGCTGATGTAAAGGGGGAAATCTTGGCCCCACTGAAATCACTAAGAGCTCTGTCACTCTTCACAGGAGCTTGAACTGCACCCCAAGCAGCTAACTATGCACCCATTTTCTTCCTCCTATGTCAAAAAAATTCTGTAGCACAAGGAGCTACTTCTGCTAAGTCTTGCTTCTTTCCACGTTACTGTTCAGCCCCTGCATGTTCATGTACGTAGGAAGAGCTACTGCTCCCAGGAATTAGATGTCCCTAAATGTTTGGAAAACATTTTTCAGCTGTCCCTTTAAGACGGATTTTCAAAATCTTATGAAATAACTTTAGCTTGTGCAGGGAATTGATAGCAATGCCAGCCGACATGGATTTCTTGGTTTTAGCTGATCAAAAATTGTCTGCTAGAAGACCATAAGATGGCATATGCTCTTACACAGCAGATGCTCATCTCAGAGCTGCAGATAAACAGTATCTCAGTGTTCAGATACTTTTAAATGTCTTCTGTTATAGTTAACACTGCCTTTCCTTCTCCCTCATATTTTTTAAAATAGGTAAAACCAAAGGCAGGATTCAGACTAATAATCTTTTACAACTGCACAGCTTTGAGATAACACTTTCATCTATGGTGCAAAAATAAGTGACACTCTCACATTTCTGAACAGTTTACAACAAATCACCTGGTCTCATTGACATCTCCAAATAAATGCTAGTTGTTTCTCTGTAGCAGCTCTCAATTGTTCTTTAAATTAGATTAGTGATACTGGGCCTGTTTTGAGGTGTGCCCATCACTTTATTTCCTGGAAATGTACCATTCTTACAATTTTTAGTTACCAGTCTGATATAAACAAGCAACACATCTTTCAAACCTCTTCATTGCATTACAGGATAGGATAAGATTAATTAACTCTAACTGGTTGCGGAGAAACATCTGAGAGAGAAAAATTCAAGCTGAAGAACTAAGAGACAAATTAGAAACAGCAAGGTAAAAAGAAAATTCATTGCAGGTCTGAGTTTTCTTTCTGGAATTCCCAAAGGAATTAAAATATATCTTAAGTCAAGTTAGAAATCCATCCCTATTTTTTTGTCCCTCTCTCCTTCTTTGAGGTTAGCATTGCACAGATCACAGCAGGGTGTTTTCCCATGATTTGAAGTCTAGAGTAATAAACCTTTGAACGTTATTAAATTACGTCAAAGCAGTTCTATTCAGACTGGTCTCAGCTCCTCATTGATCTCTTTTTCCTTCCTCTCTTGAAACAAACAAAAAACTTCATATATTTTTCTGTGTGAAAGGGAGCAACTGTATCTGAATTTTCCTCAGTGCCAATATAGGAGAAGGAGGAAAGAGAAGTTATGCAGTCTCTGTTCTTGCAGGTTTTCAAGACCCAACTGGATGAGAACCTAAGGAACATGATCTATCTCAAAGCTGATCCTGCTTTGGGCAGAAGCTTGGTCTAGATGCCTCCTGAGATCCCTTCCAACCTGAATTATCTTCTGATCTTAAGTTGGCAAATGAAAGTTTCTGAAGAAGTGGTTGGGAGTGCATGGAGACTACAGAGGGATTATATGTATTTCAGTCTCTTCAAAAATTATTCAGTGCAAAGATTTTGATGTTTCCTGAAAAGTAAGTAACTATTTTCCACAGAGGGGAAAAAAAAAAGAAAAAACACCTGAAGATTTTGAACAATAATATTAGTTTAATCAACTGCTGCAACACAAGGCTGCATTAGCTTTTAGCAGTAATTTTTGCCCAGAATTTCTCCACCAAATTAACTTCTATCACTAAAAGCATCAGTCATGAAAAAAATCAAGGAAGTGCTAGTGCAGCCATGGCTATGTACATCATAGGAAGGATTATAAAGATTTACTACACTGAAATGTTAAGGGAACAAAGTCTTAAATGTTAAACCACGTGAACACTCTTTAAGGACAGGCTCCTAATTGCAAGTGACAAAGTTGTAGGCTTCTTACAGAAATTCTCCTAAAAGATTTATGCTCCAGAAAAGTGAGATGTTCAGCTAGCTCAATGGGCTCCAGATGGTCAAACAGCAGGCAGGCTTTTCCCTTCTTGGAAATCCTCTTCCTCTGTGTAACTCTTCTCATCCAGTCATAGGAAGGACTGCAACAGAAAAACAGGTACAATTCTCATTTCTGTTTGGGTATATGTGAGTGTAGCCCATGGTTTGAACAAATAGTATAAAACTACCAAGAGGCAGACCATGAGCTTTCTGATCTGTGACATCCAGCACATAACAAACACTCAGAGTGAGACCCATTCAGGTGCGTAACAGAAGACAAGAGTTTTGGAGGTACTACTGCAAATGATAAGTAATAGCAGGTTTCTATCAGAAGAAAAGGACAACGTGCTCTTCTTTATGATACAGGAAGCCATAATTTAAAAATGCCTTGGAAATACAAGAAGAACAGGTCACATCAAATTCTGATACAGAATAAAAAAGACTTGAATAACATCAAGGATTAATTTTTACTCTGTAAGACTATAGGTCCATGAAATAACAGAACAGCAGAAACAGTCAGTCAAAGAGCTAATAAAACAGTAAGAAGTGAGTGGACAAAAAGGCAAATTGTTTGCTTGCAAGCAGTGGAATAATTCCTACTCATATATAGTAAAAGCACTTCAGAGAGCAGAAAGAGGTTGCTAACAATATTTTAAAATGATGATTTAAGAGACAATATTCTTGTGATTTCATGGGTACTGTTCTTGCAGGAAGTCTTGCAACCTTCATTGAGATTAGTAGTGCAGTCCTTCCAGGTTACTATGGCATTTTTTAATAAGGAAAAATCACTATGCATATGCTATATTTTAAAAGAAAATCTACAATATCAGGTGAGATATAAGAGTTGGCCTGGTGATATTTAAAAGGTAACTTTCATTTCAGCGTGTCAAGGAAATAGTAGTGTAATCATTTTGATGCAATAAAACAAATGTGAATGGTAGAGATTATCCAGTTAAAACACAGAAAAGAAGTACACAGAAAGCCATTAGAAAAAATTAACAAGTTACTGATGAGAGAACAAAAAAGCTTCCCTGAGAAAATGCAAGATTTACACAACATGCCAGTCACTGCATTGCTTGTCATTCTGTATAAAAAAATTATAGGAAAAAAGTAATATTAAACACATAATTGGCACTAGCTTTGTCAGGAAAATTACCTCCTTCCCATTTTTATTAAAAACTTACATACAGATAAGAATCTTCTTTTTATTGTGACAATACAACTAGAATTTCAAATTTTCAGTAACTTCAAATTTAGAAGACAATACAATCTTTTTGTAACTGCTTTTTTGCTCTCTCAAGATCAAGATGGCCCTTAATAGTTTTATATTTTGCACAGAACTAGAATTCTGCTGTTACAGAGGCAGACAGAAAGATATTGAAGCTCATAACATCCTTACATGCTGGAGATGTCAATGAGACGGATGTGATCCTCATATCCCAGCTGGCTGGCTACTTCTCGAAACTCTTCCGTCAAACGAATCAGCCCAAGATCCAAGTTAAACTCTGCAGGAAATTCCAAAATCCAGTATCTGAAATCCACAGACAGTGGTTAAGAGAAGCCCAGGGATTCAGGTGTAACATTCAGTGGCTGCATATATGTACCTTCATTTTATTCTAAAGGACTTACAATATTTCAGACACACTGGTCTTTGGGCAGAGAGGGTGCACTACCCCAACTTGTTGCTGCTGTGATTATCTGTGACACTGAAGTGGCAAAAGCCACTTTATCATATAATTTCCTTTGGTTAACTCACTACAGCAGCACCCTTTTGAAAAGTGACATTAAAGTGGTGCCTCAGGCAACACACACAAAAAAGCACACACGTGTCCTGACTCACACTTCCAGGACACCCAAATGACACTCGCAGTTATCCCTTGTCCAAGTGAGACATTTGGGTCTACTCAGAAAATATTTTTCAAGGAAAATTAAAATTTTAATTGAAATGTGATTCTTCATTTCAAATGAAAATGTGAATTTGAGTGGCAGTTCTACCATGACAACCATGTAAATGAGATGTCTCCTCTGCTATTTAATGAGAGCTTTTCCATAAAAACAAGGTCAGACACAGTTGGTGTGAAGATCAGAACATACCCGACCTGTAATAGCTTTGGCATCACTAACACACTCCTGTCATCATAAGCTATGTAGGTATTGCGTGAACTGAAGTCGACAGCCCAGAGACAATCTTCCTCTATCACACTAGATTACATCTTGAAGCAAAATGTGTCTCTGCTGTGTGGCACTGAACTAGTCTCCCTCCTAGAGGTGTCACACTCAAACACCAGGTAAATTACAGAGCAATTTTCAATCAGCTTTTTAGGTCAATACAGTTGAGTCTTAAAGGCTGGATGGCTCAACGTAAACAATTGTTTTCAAAGCACAGAAATTCACTCTTCACTATGGACTGGAGAGCAAATTAAAAAAAAAGAAAAGCTTTATATTTCCATGTTTAATTTTAATCTTTACAAAAAGACATTGCATTTATAGTATTCACAGAAGCCTAAAAACAAAATGCTAGAGTACCAGAAGCACGCTTACCTCATGAAATAGCAGATTTTTAATCTGAATTCATTGCAATTCTCCCCATTGGCATCTCTATATGTAGGCTAGTTAAAGAAAGTTTTGTGTGCCTTAATTCAGTAATGATGTTTTTATCCATATAAGACTCTGATGCTAGACCAGCTGAATAAAAAAAGAGTATCAAACTTTTCTTCTAGAGATAACCACAGTATGCTCTGATATTTCATTCACTTTCACAGCATCTTAGGGGACACAGACCATTTCCTGGCTGCCACTTTTTTTTTTTTTTTGCCCTAGCAAAAATTACTCTATTGTACTATTCTGAATATTCTGCTGAACAGTTTCTTGCCAGCTCTGGATAACCAAATACGATAATGCTTCTGATTACTGAAGGCTTTAAGAGGTATAAATGACATGTAGGTGCTTAGCTACCACTGAAAGTTCATACTAGTCCAAGGCCAGCCGTCCATTACGCTTTTGAAAAGTTATCTTGGCATTATATTTCCATTTACTCAAAGTTAATTCAAAGTATGCCTCAGCAAACTTGTACGTATGGAAAAAGTCCACAACCAATAGCACAACTACGCTTACAGACTTCCACCTTTTAGGCTGAAAAAAATCTCACCCCTAAACCTTCTTTGTCATTAATTAATTGACACATTTTTACATGCAGTCACAGAAAAAAACCCTGCTTTTGACATTGGAATGTCTATTTGCAAGACTTGCTAAAAGGATATGTGGACAGAAGCTTGCCAGCCAGCTCTGTGGAAGGCAGATACCACCGGTGCATTAAAAGAAAGGTTCTTGGCAAATGGCTGGAGCACTGATTTCCTTTGTCATCTGCAAAAGAGAAACAAGTGAGTTAACCACATTATTCATGAATAGAGAGGAGCTTTTATTCTTCAAGCGGAGTCAGAGAGAAAGGATCAAAAGTGGAAATGTTTGGTCATTTTCTACCAAAGAGGTAGGAAACAAAACGAAAGCACACAAATGGTCATTTAGTGATAACTACTGATAGATTGTAGTGGTAGGTAAAAAAAAAATTAAAAATCAGTGTAAATTACAGGCCATAGCTAGAAAAACAGGGTATGGATAGCAGTATGCTAAAGGTTATACAAAGAGACTGCCAATAATCCAAAGAACAAATCAAAAATTAGCCTATCAAAAGGGTGGGGAGATGATTTATGTACAACCACTTCCAATATTTGTTTTATTGCAGCTTTATAGCTTCATGTTAACAATTAGATTGTTAAAAAAGGGATCTGCCTCAAAGAGTTCAATGTCAAAGCAGCACCTCACGTCTGTGTCCCAGGGTCCCTTCTCCAGCTGCTGTACAGACCCTGGTGCCTTTGCAATGTAGCTGCTGAGTCTACACAAGGAGTTATTCCCTGGCAGTGTTCCCCAACATCTGCAATCTTAGATTATTCTTTCTCTGTCACTCTTTTAAAAGACTGCAGATGATATGCATGTATGAAACGGGAACAACACATGGACTACACTTGTCAAGAGTGTGTATACCAGGAAGAAATGTATTATTTCCAACAGAAAACAAGTATATGGGCTCTGCTACCTCTCATTAGGTATTTAGAACATCAGGTTTGATAGCGGTCTACAAACATGGATATATAGGGATGCACTACACTTAGTAGCAAGATCTGCCCCTTAATTATTTCATCTCTCTCACCTTTAGATACCTGTTTCTCTCCACAAGGGGGGAAAAAAAAAAATCAATATCTTGTTCCAATCTAAAGCTGTCCTGCATTTCAAGAGAATCTAAATGTAGCTTTGTGAATTAAGGCCCCATTTCAAAACATTTAAGTCCATCCATGAACTCATCTGATTGCAATGTGACATATGTCATGATTAATGGCGTTATGGATCAAGGTCTATTTCATCACTTCTTTCCCTCAAACCCGGTACATCACATTTTAATAAGAGTAAAAATATTACATGAGCCTTAAGTCATATTCTTGCCAATTACTGCATGATGATTTGGAAAACCTTTCAAAAAATGACTGGTCAGAAGTGCAGCTGTGTAACCATTCAAGACAAAGATCAATGCCAGAAATAACTCCTTGAACAATTCAACTAAACAGTTCTCTTGGTGAAGGACTGCATTTTAAAAACCACTATACCCACCATTGTGCATTTTCTGTATTAACAAAATTTAATACAGTGTGCATCTGATTAAAATTCCAGCCCATGTGATTCTGGGCCAAAACGAAACACGGAAAATTTTACAGAATAGAAATGTTGTTTGCCAAGGGAAAGACTGGCTAAATCAGAGAAGAGCAGGGGTTAAATTATAAGATGAATTTCAAGAACAGAAAAGTTAAATATTGAAAAAGCGTACCAAACATTTCAATACAAGTGTTCAAAAGCTCATCTAATGTTGCAGCCTTCCCAAGTGTGTTTGACCCCATTGTCCTTTAATCGTTGTCAAAAAATAAGAGACATTTTCAGCAAGTAGAAAGACGCTTCTTCAGCTGCACAGCTTTTTCACTTTATTGTTGCTTGCATTCTTATCTGGACTTCAAGGAAAATCTGAAGAAAGTAAAAGAAATCATAATTATATGACTATATGGAAGACTTATCAGGATGCAGTGTTTACAGTTCAACTGATCTTTTCTAGAAACTGTTTTTTCCCCACAAGATACAGACCACGTGAAAGACTGCCACAAGCTTTCCCTA
>NW_010517143.1:34771-54139 GCF_000687285.1 Phaethon lepturus
TTTTTAAGTGTTGTCCAATTGTTTGTCCACTAGCACAAAATAAATCCATAGCAAGGGTCATAAAACAGAAACCAGATGGTAAACGAGGGCATGCATGTACAATGACGCACATTTTGTTCAGGTCATTTTATTTACACTTGATAAGTCACTTCTTGTTAATAACTCTGCTTTTATGTTTTAAAGTATAACCATTTTTTTTTTTCCCTAAGGTTACCGGTTCATGGTAATGCTAATGGACTTAATTGGCACAGACCACATAAAATGTTTAATGAAATGAAGTTCATAGCAAACATTAAATTATGAGGCAATTTTTCCAAGAACTTTAAGATCAGTCCCTACACCTTTTAAAAATAAATCTTCCCGTGGTAGCTGAACACTGACAAAAAGCTGAACACCTACAGAAAACTCTAAATTGTACCATACATCTACTATGCATTTAATTATCAAATACCCATTTACCTGAAAGATGCACAAAATACTCTGTTACAAGTTTTCAGAAATAATTTTATAGGTTATATTTCAAGAAGAGAAGAAATCAATATTTTACTGTTTATCTGTGACTAAGCCCCACTCCTGCCTGGCCATAACAAGTGTTTGAAATGTGACAAACAATAACAAAGTACATCCAGCAACTTTTCTAGAAAAAAAAGCCAAGAGTAGAGCTGAAATAGTCCTTGAAGAGAAACTATGCAGGAATTTGGAAAATTTCTTTTCAGAAGATGTTGCACGTAACATAACTTTTAAACGTCGGTTATGTAAAGCACCGATGAACTATATACCTGCTTTAATTCACCCACAAATACCAAATATCAATTCTTTCAAACCTACCATATCACCGCATACTGTGAATTCAGTCCTGGTAGGACTGATGTCCTTCACCCTTTGTACTAGCGCACCCTGACCCCCTCCCAAATGCCACTGTTACAACAAGCACAGAGTGCTCTGAGCTAAGGTCCCGGTGAACTTGCCGCCCTGCAGATGTCACCGTGGTCCAGCCACCCAAGGGACACCAGGCAGTGGCAGCTTTGCTGGCCCTGCTGGTGCCACCTCAGTCAGCCAGCTCACACCCATGGCATGGGCAGGCATGCACCTTCCTCAGCAAAAGGCAGGGCCAACGTATCCTGGCACAACTCCTACTTCCCAGAAACAGGAGAAAATGCTGCTCATTCAGGCTAGGTCTGCACTACTGAACTGACCATACCCAGCCCGGCTCCCGGGTGCCAAGGCCAACTAGTAGAGGTTGGCCCATATCTATGCCAGTGAAGTGTCTCAATCTCCCAGAGGTCGTCTGTGAAAACTGCCCATTGCTGGCCTTTGCTAACTCCCACGTGCACTTCAGATCCACTTAGGAGACCACTAACTGGTCAGGGACCCTCCAGCACCACAGCGTATTGTATCCCAGCACGGGAATGTGGGAAAAGTGTCCCATATTGGATAAATCTCCATAGAACCAGCTTCAAAGTCCTGCAGGGCTCAGGCTGCTCTAAGCATGCAGTGGTGTTTTGCTTGGAGGGCCTTCAAAATGCACCATTCAGTCAAAGATACTATTAGTTTTAAATGTATGCCTACAGCCAGATTCTTTCTCATCCCATCCAACAAAGGATTTAGACATGAGACATTTTTCCCTGAAGCTGAGAGAAGGACCCTGCATGAAATAAACTCAGCTCACCAAGCAGGGAGTTTCTACAAGTCAGTGCACACGCCACAGCAGTGCAAGTCAGCCAACAGTAAATGTGAGCAGAGGGGTGAGCATCAATCCTGTCCTGCTAGCGCCTTCCTCCTAGCCAGAAGAAAGCACATCCCCCTGTTTGAGTTTGGTGGTAAAGAACCCCTTCTTGATGGAACACACTTCTGTTTTTCCAGGAATCGAGCAGAGCTCCTGTTTGCAACAAATCGGGGAAAAACTACTCCTTCCACACAACAGTAAGCAGCCAGAGCACTCACTGAAGAAAAAGGGGAAGGTGGGTACGCAGCGGCCCTTGGCCTTGAACCAATGCTTGGCATTGTCGCAGGTGTCCTAACAGTTAGCTCTGGGGCTAAGCTGGGCAGGCTCAACCCTTCCTGCTAGAGGTGTGCCATCACACAAAACCCAAAGTTGTCCAAAGTAAACCAGAGAGAGAATACAAGGAGATATATGGCTCTCTAACCTGCTGGTCAGGCCACACATGAGCCAGGGTCACCCTAGGTTCAGTCTTTCTTCCCAAGACTGTTTATGTATTTAAAGTGAAAAAAAAGGTAGAGTAGAGCATTTGTTTGGTTTACGTGCTTTGAGAGTTGGCCAGAAGTTGAGCAGTGTTTTTCAAGAGCACAACTTTGTACTTTGGCACCTAACTTTTTCTAGAATCCCTCTTTGGGCATGTTTGTCCTTTTTGACCATCCCCAAATTGTTCTTTAAATGCTTAAATTACTGGCTTGATTTTTGACAGAGCCAGCTATCTAGCTCTTCCAACTTCATCTGACTTAGGTTTTCTTTCAAGAGGACGAAAATAAAGTAAATTTTACATTGGTTATTTAAAAATTTTTTAGTCATCTCTTCAAAATATAGAATTGAGAAAAGCCACTGCATGTTCTGCCTATCCCTTGAAAATTGCTGAGCATGAAATGTATGAGGGGAAGAGATTTGATCTGGTTTTTCAGTATTGTCAGTATTACCATCCTCCATAATATATAGCATAGGAGAGTATCATCTCTGTCTTCTGTTGGCAAAAGTATAAAGGCAGCCATACAGTAATTAACAAGTAATGCTCTGTGTAAAACTGCAGGGTTTTTTTTAATTATATGACAACTACTTAACTAGTAGACACCTAGATCCTGATGTTACTGTACCACCCCCCGAAACAGCCTATCTGACCACTAAAGGGTTTTATTCTCACAATGCTTCTAAAAGAAGAATAGATCATTTCCACTGGAGGAAGAACTGTCTGACTGGGGCTAAGCCACATATCCACAGCTGAGCCAAAACCTGATATCACATCTCTTGACTGCAGACTCCAACCACCACAACCATTGCATCATTATTTGTGTGATTAAGCACTTGTGTTCTACTAGAACAATAAACGTCTTGTCTATATTATGCCACAATGGTATCCAACAACACACCACCTCTAGAAATGGATGGGTAAAACACAACTATAAATTTCATCTACATAAATTAAATCAATTATATTCTGATAGTCAATGGTTCAATGCAAGAGAAGCACAAAAAAGAAAAAAATCATAGCTGAGCTTTTCTACATGTAAAGGACTAAAAACTTTTGAAATAAGTGGTTGCTATTAAAAAATTGATTGTTGAAGGTACAGTTAGATTTCCAAATTAAGATAACCTAGAGAATCTCTGTCCCCAGGTACTTCACAACAGAAACATCTCATTGCCATCCAGCTGTTTCAGGAGGATTCAGGGGAGCTGGATAAGAAAAAGAGCTCACTCAATGAGATCACAGAGTGAATGACTGCATACTATAATGAAACTAAAAAAATAAATTTTTGCCTTATAATGGAATTATAAATCCTAGTGGTTTTACTGTGGTTAACAGAGGCTATTAAGGACACAGGAGGCACACAGTCCTCCACAGCCACCCATTCTTACTTCTTAATCAGGCCACTTGAAATGACAGTCTCCACTGCAAGTCTTGCTGGTAACCCCCCACATGCTGGGAAGGGATTTCAGGGCAATAGTCAGGGATGGGTGAAGGCTAAGGCAGTAGGAGTACAATCAATATAGACCTTAGCACTCCCTCAAAGCCTACAGCTTTGTCTGAAAGCCCGCTTTCGTTTAGGTAACAGGTACAACCGTAATAATCCTATGACCCAAGTCATGGTATCAGGCATGTCATTATTTACATAATGAAATCTTACCATTACAGGATGCACAGTTCCTTCTTAGGGGGAAAGCAGAAACATCTGCAGTGATGTGCCCAGAGGTTAGAAGTTCACGATGGGCTGGACTACAGAACATAGAGTCCCTTCCAATTCTTGCCATCACCCCAGCTACTGCATGCACACAGACAATTACTTTGAGCAGATGGCTTTCCTTGGTACTCTTGTGCTGTGTAATTGCATTTTGTGTTCAACATTTTGGAAGTCTTGAGATGGCACTATTGTGGGCTGTCTTGATAGATGTATTTAAAACAAGTGTGTAGGCTGTGAGCTCTTGAGACAGATGCGGTCAGGTGTAAAACATTCATTTTTTTAAAAGAAACAGGATAGATACCCTGCCAGCAAACTTGCGGTTTTATGCAAAAGCTCCAAATGGTGTGAACGGAGTGGGCAGCATGTAGTCAAGTTTTAAATGTTGGCTACTGTCATTAGTAAGACCAAAAGACATCACTTTTACTGCTGGAGGCTACTAAAGGGAGGTCTACACCTACAAGTTACAGCAGCTTAACTTAATATTAAAACATCAAGCCAGCACAAATCCCTGTGTGGGCACTTTCACATGGATTTCAAGCAAGTTATATTGGTTACAGGTGCAAGTTAAACCAATAAGTCAGGTTTAAACAGGCTTAAATTTGACATACAGAATAATATTTATTTAGCTAAATGAAATTTAAACAGCTTTTTAGCCAAGCCAAAGTAAATGTACATGTAACATTTTCCTCATTAATTAGAAGTGGGGTATTTTCCTTCTACTTACAGACAATAAATAGAGCCACACACAAACAGTTCAACTTTGACACAGAGGCACCTCTGTTGGTCTCAGTTTACCTTCCAGAGGTCTGCGCACAGGAGACTCATATTCTTTACAAGATTAGGACATTCTTGGGGGTTTAAGTAAGCCAGACCTCCCCTCACCTCCTCCACGCCCACACAACACATCACTGAATGCTTGCATTAAACAGCTTCCACCTGGCTGCTGAAGAAAGAGTGCTAAATGTGAGCAGCTGAACAGGAAAATCAAATCAGTAGCAGTATGCAGAAAAAGAAGCAGAGAAGAAATCGAGTGCCATGAGAAGGTTTAAGGGTAACTTCCCTTGCTACACCTTCTTCCTTTATCCCGTCTTTCTCATGTTCAGGGCAGGCTCTTCAGTAGAGTTCATCTGCTCCCTGTAGTGGAGGCTCTTGCAATGAGGCCCTTTCTTGACTGTGATCAGTCTCCACACATATTAGTGTAATTACCATAATAAGAACCCCAGCTGGGACACATAATGGCTGCAGCTTTGCCTACACAGGTGCAATTGAGACACCTGTTTGGGCTCAAGTCAACAGAGGTCCTACGTTGCCCAGTGCATAGTTCCTGAAGCTTTTCCCCTCCAAGCAGTTAAATATTTCTTGTAGGGGGTCAGTACCAGTTTATTTATTACAGTACACACAAGTCCATTTCTAGAAAACCCTCAGCAAGTGATATATGTGGTCAGGTTTCTGCAGCGTCTGACATGTGCCGAAGCTGTGCTAGGCAGGAAAGGGCAGTGACGTTGGGCTGTCAGGGAGCGGAATGCCACCACTTCTGTCCCAGTCCATGACCTCAACCATCACATGCAGCTGGCTGCAGGATGGCACATCTGGCTTATCGATGATGTTTGTCATGTGGAGCAAGGACATAGAACAAGGGAGAGATTATGGCACTGCTCCAGGAATGCAAGATCCAAGCCTTGCTGGGGCAAGAGAGGAATGAAAATGAAATATGAGAGCCTTGGGCTCATCCGATGTGACTCACCAGTACTTATTCACCTTTGCTACACACCTTCAGACAGTAGTTACACAATAAACCACAGTAACTGTCTGCACCCTATTACTTTGATTCACCCTTTTTCTGGATCAAAGGGGAACTTCAAAAGACACTAAACAGAGTGGGATGTCCCTGTCTCAAAAGGGGAGAGGATGGGAGGATGGTTAAGCGTACACTGCTGGTGGATGGCTAAAGCCAAACCTCATATTAACAAGAGACACTGCACAGGGGATGTTAGTGGCTCCACAGCTCTACAGACTCCATGGGATAAAGTTCTACCTACTCCATTTCACTCACCTCCTCCAAATCAGTGTAATCACTGTAAAACTTAATTCATTGCCAATTAACATAAACATTTATTTGCTGATTTGGGTATTGGGAAACAAAGAAGACAAACATTAAAACACTTTTCCTCTGGAAAGTCCCAGGCTCAGCTTCACTCCAGATACCACTCCTTCCCCCTTGTTATTGCTGCAGGTTGCACCCAGTCCCTTCGGTGAGACAATGAGCAGTGCAGGAGGTCAGGGTCAGTACACAGCAGTTTCTCTCTCCTGCTCCTTCCTTCTCACTCTTGTTTCATGCTCCGGCATGGGTCCTCTATGGGCCACAGTCCCTTCAGAGGTGTTCCTGCTCTGGCATGGGCTTATCCATGGGCCACAGTCCCTGCAAGGAAGTGCCTGCTTTGCCACAGAGCACCTCCTCATCCTCTGGCCTTGTTATTCCCTCCTCCTCTCCATTCTCTCGTTCTTCCTGTGTTCCCTCCCCTTTGGCATTTTCTGCCTTTTCCTAAATATGTTCTCACAGAGATGTTACTGACTGGGCTGATGGGCGCAGCTGTGGCCTGTGATGGGCCCCTTGCAAAGACAGCTGGAAGCAGCTGTGCCTGGCACGGGGCAGCCCCTGGCCTGGCCCCACAGAGGCCATGCCTGCAGCCCCCTTGCTGCCAAACCCGTGTCATTTACATCCAATAGAACCTCTAAGGGACGAGCATTTTTCGCCCTAGTACAAAAGTATGCAAGTTACAAATTGTCAAAATGTATTTCATTATGCTTAATTTTGAGAGAAGAGTCCACTGGGCTAAGTATTTACTTTCAGGTCATCACAGGTCACCCAATTAACATAGAAGGGTATTATAAATGATTTCTAGACATCTACTCTTCTATAGGAACAGCAGTTAAGTGAATAGGACCATAGGTAAGAAACCAAGTGGATATACAGATCCACTCATATGCACTACCAAACTCTTAGCTCAGAGACACATAATGCCTTGTAAAGTTCAGAAATTAGCCTATGGGGTACAATACATGCTGACCTAACATAGAAAAGAAGTTTACAGAAATATTGAGGAATGTTAATGGGTAGTCACACGACCAAATACTTTCAGTAATCAGAAAGTCACTTGATTAAGGCTTGAGCTGCTTAGACAGCATTTTGTTTATCATTCTTATCTCTTTCTGTGAAATATAACCAAGATGGTTTCTGAGACAACAGAAAAAACTCCACAGGTTTCCTCACTTATAAACTCCCTAAAATAATGGATACCTTGATAACTGGATTTGTAAAAACAACAAAGATTTCATTCTCAATTGCAATTCTAGCATTTTATGGAACTGGTTATCTACCATACTTCGGCTTTGTCCCATCCACTTCTGTATTTGTTTCCTCAATTTACTGTGTTGGCATTTGCCTCTGTAACTCCAGCTAATAATGGCAGTAAAATCTGAACTTACATCCCTGAGTTATTCTATGTACTATGATGATGACATGTTACTTTGATTTTCCATGGCTCAGGCTAGTACAGTTGCCCAAAATGCATCAGGTTAAAAGGAAGACCTAATGTCTTTAGTTCATCTTCAAAACAAGGAAAACTTTCAGCCACAGTTCTCAGTAGATTTGTCACAAAAATTGTTTCGCTATTCTCAATAAAGCAAAAATAAAATTACAAACATCAAACATTTGATTAACTTATATGACACCAGGGGATGCAGCTCTTCTGAGAATCTTTGCCCTTCAGACACGTTCGAGATCTCCAACACCAAAGTACAGCCCGTCAGGACAGGATGGTTAACAGCAATAAGAGTTCACATACTCTAACTCAATCTTTTTTCAGAAACCAAATAAATACACTGTCAATACAAGTTATAATACTGCCCGTAAGCCTTCAGGGAAACTCTTGGCAATTCTCTCTGCTATTCATAGACTTGCATACAGCTCTTTATGGTCTTTCATGAATAAGTCTGCTTTGTTAACCTAGTCACATAGGTCAAGTCAAGGGGAAAAAACACCTTATCAGCGTATATTCTTGACTGGTTACAGTGTTACATGCCTTTAAGGAGAGTGGACCAGCCTTTTTTTTTAGTCATTTTAAAACACATATAGGCAAATAATCAAGATTTCAACTCTGAAAGACAAAGACCCAGTATATTTATTATCATATATGTTAGAAAATATTTTAATATTTTATTATTATTTACCTTTGCCAACTATATTCTCTTAAAGCCAAGCTAGAAAAATCACACTGATTTATCAATTAGATTACTAAGAAATCCTAGGCACTATTTACATAGACCTCCTGATATGTTCATCTTGGAGATCTACATTTTCCCCCACAAAGCTTATTTCATCTCATTTTTAACTAAGCCAAAATTCTGCAGTAGCATAGTCCCTGGGTAGTGTCTTTTTTGAAACTGTTAAATCTTCCAAGGGTTATGACAGTTTTAAAAGTCAACATTACTTTCAATTTCATACCACCTTTCAATCAATTTTAGGGCAAAGAGGAACCATAAGAGTCTTTAACTTGTGTTAAAATTCAGTAAGTTTGGTATCAAAGTTCCTGTCTGATAAACCCATGGCTTCCAAATTGATTTTTCCTTGGAAGAAGCTTTTTCACTCCGTATAATTCTGTCATTTCCAGTTATTTCCCACTGTAGACTAACTGCTCATGGCACAATACTTTCTAGGCCCACGCTGATAGACAGCCACATTGCAAACACCCGTGCCACACATTATAATGATGCCACAGGAATTACAGACACGAACGGAGCTTCTCAAGCACGTCAAGCTCTACAGGCTTGTGCTGGTCACCCAAACAGCAGAGATTATAGCTAAGTCCCCCAGAAAGCAAGATGATAAGACACATTCCCCCTTCCTTTTTCCATCTCTGCAGCTATATTGTATCAAGACAAGATAAAATTATTATCTGCAGTCACAGACATCAGTGAAGGGAGATTTCAATACCTCCTACCTACCTGCTGTCATTGCTAGCATCAATGACCATATCTGATTTCCCACACTTTCTGGTTTCCGGTGTTCCCCTAGCTGTAGAACAACTGCAGTTACTTTATATCTAACAAAAGCAAGGGTATCACTTTGTGAAGAGAGGAGGTTAAGTGCATGTTTATTTTTTCTTCTTCATGCTTGTTATCCCATACGTTACCTCACATCTCTCCCTATAAATTCATAACCTATACTTATCCTGGTCTGAGGAGTGGCCTCCCTGTGTAGCAAGAGCAGTTTTGCTGCTGACCTTTCCTCCTGTGACTACAACCAAAACACGTGTTGGCTTCAGAAATATCTTGACCACACATTTACAGCCTAGGAAGTACTTATCAGTGCAGTAAATTGAAGGCAGCAACTGGCAAAACAATAAAGGCAGGAAGAGGCTTTCAGAGACAAGTAACGGGAAGCTGGATGTTCAAGATGGAGCAAGACAGAGTTAAAAGGATAGAGGGGCAGGACAGGAACTTCGGCTCCTTTTGCTTATTTGGCTGTTACAGTGCATTTCTAATGGAATCATCCTTTATTTTCCCTTTGATGAAGGTAGAAAATGGTTCACATGTAACTGCTATTTCCCCACAGATGTGCTAATAGGTCTCAGAGAAGGAGAGAGACTAGACCAGTTGCTAATGGTCAGTAACTCTTCTCACGCCCTTGTGGCACCTTCCCATTCATTTGAGAACAGTTGCTCTTTAAAGAGAGAATGCAAATTAAAATGGTATGCTAGAAAACACTGATAGACACCCATGACAGTAGACAGACCCGCTGTGTGACCCCAGGAGCTCATGCCAATTGCTGTCTACTGCACACTCCCATGAATCAGAGATGCCTGCCTTTGGCGTGATGCTACGGTTTTGCATCTGCAGAAGTCACCAATGACTCATAACTCGCAAGCAGGCGTGCAAAAAAGCTGGTAGAGTAAAAACACAGCCTGGAGGTCAGGAGAGATTTAGCATCTTTCTTTGTGAGATTCTGTCAACAGATGTTGAATGTCAAAATACACAAGCAATTCCTTACATCTGGTTATTTTCTATGAGTTTCCCTTTGGAAGATGGGTGAAACAGTGGCAGGATTCGGATTTCTTAATGATGCGGACAGGGTATTTTAAACACAGGCATACAGTGTTTCTTAAGCCAGTTCAGAGTTTTTTAAAATAGTAAGCCTTCAACAGAGAAGAGCGAGGAAGAGGTTATTGCTCTTTCTAGTGTGTCTGATCAGATTTTGTACTTTTTTCCAGAGGTAACAAAGCAACCATCAGTCAGCTGACTAAACCTTGTTTCCTTACCAAGTAGTCTACTAAGAAACACACACTGGTTAGTACAATCGTACGAAGACACACAGCCTAAAACTGTTTACAATACAAGTAATCTACAGAGTACAGGATATGAGAACAGAGTCACCACAGTTGATGCCTATATTGAAGCTTTTGTAACAGCGTGATATTAATAACCACGTACTTTCCTAACAATAACACTGTTTGCAGCCAACAGTTAAATGTCTTCTTTAAAAAGAGAGTAATGGCAACACAGAAGTTTCTCATTAAAAGACTTGAAACACAAACACAAGCTCATCTGAAGATGGTGCTATATATAAAAATATACAGAACAGCAAGACAGTTAGAAAAAGAGGAAGGAGCAGTGTAAAAAAAAAATCCATCTTGAAGAAAAAAAGAGGAAAACCATGTTGCAGCTCCTGCCTTAATAAGTAATACATTAAAGAAGCAACTTTGATCTTTAGTTTGCTAATATTATTTTGGTAGTTAAATATTTATTGTATGAAAGAATATTTAACACAGGATTGCAGCTACACAAATATCCCATTTCCACAATCACAGAACAGGAAAACAGGACTTCAGAGAAACAAACCTTACCAAAACCCATTGGTTAAATTTGCAATGCTTGTATTTAAGATACAACACTGTAATTCTCTAAACCTCATGTATTTGTAGTGCAACCTGTATTTTCTGCCTAAAAGAGTATGATCTGTAGAAAATCACCAAGTATCTACTTTGTAGAGATGCTACACCAAAGATTTACCATTATTTGCAAAGCAACAAGAGCATTTGCTGTAGCTGTAACAGTTGAGAATCACATACTCCAACAAGTATCTTTTTGGCTCTGTGGATAAAACCCCTTCAGTTAAACAGTAGCATAACCCTTTGGAGCGGCTGGTTCAGGCCATCCCAAATACCTATCACTCTCATGAGTGACTTGAAAGACACTATTAAATTCATCCAAGCCTGTTTGTTTTGTATTTATGGAGGAAACTCATAACTATTTCCTTCTTAGCATATATTTATCAAATATAAGGAGTTTATCAGAATTTCTTGAAGGGTCTGCTTAACTCCTATAATGATTAAGAAAAATAAATATCCTGTGGCTAGGTGGCAAAATTAATATGAAGTGAAAAAAGTGGTCAAGTAAGAGGAGGAAATTAAAGAGTGGGAGGTGTTGGGAAGATCTTGATGTAGAAGCTGATAGAGGCTTAGGGACTTGTTTTCCCTCCCTCAGTATTAGGCATTGAAAGAATGACTGCTGTTGCAGTCACGTTTTCAAAACAGCTCACTCCTTTTCAAGCTTATTTACAGGAATTAATTATATTTCTATAAGCAGTAGTATTCCAGATAACTGTGCCCAAGTCAGAATTTATACCAAGTTCTGAATCAATATAGTTAGATCAGTGCAAGAATTCCAAAAGGAGTAGATTTTGAAACACAGACATGAAGCAAATTGCAAAAGAGCGTTTACTTAAGATATATTAATCTGAAAACCATCTCTCTTATTTTGGTTCCGCAATGTGACCTGAGAACTAGATCCAAAAAAAAGGATTAAGTGCCCAAATCCTGGCTCCCTTTCACTTCCAGGGCCTGACTCCAGGGGTGTGATTTTCAGTCTGGTCTCTCACTTCTCACCTCCTCATCCCAGAAGGTGACTGCCTAGAGCTTTTAGCCTCTTTCTGCATTTTCAGTATTAAAGTCCCCAAATGCCCAACAGTGGACTTCTAGAAGCCTATGAGAGTCAGCAACCCCAAGCAGCTCCCTGCCTAAGTCAGTCCTAAATCCTTTTGGGATCTGTACACCAAAAACTCCTCTGCCTTGCCTGTGGTAAGCATCCTCTGGTCACACCTAGCACATCACTTCCATACTAGATGGGAGCAGCTGTGACCCCCGAGCTCTTTATCCAAGACCTCTGAACACTCCTTAAAGCTGTGAGACATACAGGATCAATTATTCCCATTAGTGGAAGGATTGTAAATATCCCACTGTCTTGGCTGAGACTGCAGAGTAGATTTATCAGCGCCAGAACATTAACAAAATTCCATATTAAATAAAATAATCAACTCTCTTTGGGCTGCAGGTACGAGCATGACTGCATAATTTAAGGGGAAGAGCACTCACTCAAGAAGAGGGAATTCTAGTTCCTGCCCCAATGCCTACTTAAGATAAAAATATATGGACAGTCATTAGGGCAGGGCCTGGAAACCAAGAGTTTTAGGAAGGGTGGCAGCTGTTCCAGGAAGTATGTGTTCATGAATTTGGTAAAACAGAGCATGAGTAACCAAGATAAAGTAGGCAAGACACCTTTAGCAGAGGAGATTATTATTAGTCTTTTAAGGAAGCTATTTCATGCACAGTGTGATAAGGCTGGAATGTCATGGCTATTCTGATTCAGATGACAAAAGTCACGATACATCCAGACAGTAAATTGACTCAAGCCCTAGTCCAGCAAAGATTTTCTGACGTATTTGCCCCACTGGTAATCAATTACATATTTGCATAAAATGTTTTTTTCTACTTCCCACTAGCAACACCAGAAATTTCCAAACAAGCTCTGGGTCTAAATGTTGGGTCGCTGCAAAACAAACAGAACTCACAGATACATGCTATATGAACCAGCACCAAGATTACGGATTGGGTGGACCTAAGTGAATTATGGGTTATGAATGGAAGCCTATCTGTAATAATGCTATTTCAGATGAAGGATATTCAATTTGGTGAGACCAGAGTTTAAGCTGGAGAAATGTTATGTCTTTTTAAAGAATCTGAAAAAGAATATAGCGTCATGACAAAGAATATATGCAACCTTGGGTGATGTGTCAAAGGCAGCCTCATCAACATGTTTAGCAAGCAGGCAAATATACCCAGTATAAGTCAGGTTCAATCTATTTGACCCTATCATTTATGACTTAATTAAATACTAGCCTCTAAGACTGATTTCCCCTGCTTCAGGCACGGGGAGCAAAATACACTTCAAAAGGAATGGAAAATCCTTACTCAACTCGGAGATCCTGTTCCTGCACACATTTCCCGCACTCCAGACGCTCACGCACAAGCCCACTGCTACTCTGAGTGGAACATCTGTTTCCATCGTAGGGGTTGAAAAGGGAGGCAGTTTTAACAGTAGTGGAAGGAGTGGTATATGAAAATACATTGATATACATAATGTGTAATATCAATATGTATCAACTACTGGTATATTAAGCTCAGTATGACTTTTGTGGTAGTTCAAAGCAGACATACTACTGAATCATTAATATTAAATTTGTGTTACTGTAAGATGATACGGTTATTTTCTGTTTGCAGGTACTAAATACATAAAGTATTTAAACAAGTATAGCTCAGGTTTCACTAATTTTGCACAGATTATTGTGCCTGGCAGGTGTTTGAGATGTTGAAGCCTTCTCTCCTTGCCTGAGAAACTCCAGATCATTAGTAAAGAGAATATGCATAAATCACAGGTGGGAGTACACTGTACTCAGTGTAGAGAGAGTCAAACTATTTCACCTATTTGAATGCGGTCAGAGGATGCTGCAGCAAGGGGAGCAGTTATTCAGAGAAGTGAGACAGCAGATGGCCACCAAAACAACCAGTGTAATTCCCAGGGGTAATTGTATTTTCTGCTGAGCTGTAAACATCAGTCGTGTGGGTATTTCCACACGCCCACACTTTGATCCTGACCCCATACACACCTACATGCAAGCTGAACTTTCTGATGGGACCACTCATGAGTTCAGCTCAGCAAATACCTATGCGTTTGCAGGATTAGTCTTTGTATCTGAACTGGACTCACCAAGTCTGTTTTGTTGGTATTGCCAGTGCTTGTTACCTGATATACTTTTACCTTCATTACAAGAGGAAAGTGATGTCCCAATGCCTGTAATCTGGTGGTCAAGTGTTTTTTAGATATGTTATACCAATAAACAAACCTACTAATGAAAAAGTACTACTGCACTGGCTATTCACACAGAACATTAAAAACACAGAGAAGAACAATGAACTGCAAAAATCAGAAGATCTGAGAATTTGTTTCAGCTTTTTTATTCAAACACTTGGGTATAAGACATTGCCATTCCTGACTTAAAAGAGAAGACCAACATGATAATGTCTATCAAATTTAGTAGTGAAAAGTGATTATACCACAAATATGTTAATGGAAAACATTCTGTGCAAGTTGTTTTGAGTACCTATACAAATGTTCTGTAGCCAGGCCCGGGCAGCTTAGGAAAAAAAGAAAACCACACAAGTAGTCTTCAACATTTTTAAAAGTCGTTTCCTCTCTTTATTAAGGGACATCCTGGGAGTGGCTCCTCTGTATAATGGCATTTTCAACTAGAGAGAGGGGCTGACAAAACTGTGGTTACTCTTCAGCTAGATGTTTTGCTATAGAGCACAAGTATGCCCATTCAGAGAACGGTAAGGCTGCCTTGATCATTTCCTTAGAGTAAAGGAAAAGTATTTAACCAGAACCTTACAAGGCTCTTGGTGATATGAGTATGCACTGAGCTTCTGCAGAGGTACAGCAATGGTCACGCTGTTACCACATATCCTCTACTATGTAATAAAAAAAAAATCCAGGATGAACAATTTCTGTTAGGTATTGGACTTTCTGGAGATGCATCAATAGGAAATGCAAGGGCTGAGCACTTCCCCAAACAACGCATGTTGAAATTTAATGCATGTACTTCATGCCTACGCAAACCTGCCTTAACTTACATGAACGTAATGGGAGGTTATATTCACAAAGCTGAGCATGTGTTTTTGTGAGATCAGGATATTATAAAATGATATAAAAGAGTGGTGGTACAGAGGTTGTGTCTTCTGCTCAAGCACAAGATCAGCGTGTGCTCCAGTGGTATTCCATGACTGGTGCTGCAGTAACAGATGTTGCAGCAGGTAACTGGGGCTGTTCAGTCTGGAGAGGAGGAGGCTGAAGGGAGACCTTATTGCTCTCTACACCTACCTGAAAGAGGGTTGTGGCGACGTGGGTGTTGGTCTCTTCTCCCAACTAACTAGTGATAGGACGAGAGGAAATGGCCTCAAGTTGTGCCAGGGGAGGTTTAGATTGGATATTAGGAAAAATTTCTTCACCGAGAGAGTGGTCAAGCATTGGAACAGGCTGCCCAGGGAGGTGGTGGAGCCACCATCTCTGGAAGTGTTCAAAAAACGTGTGGATGTGGCGCTTCGGGACATGGTTTAGGGGCATGGTGGCGTTGGGTTAACGGTTGGACTTGATGATCCTGAAGGTCCTTTCCAACCTTAGTGATTCTGTGATTCTGTGGAATTCATAAAAAAAGTCATAAAGTGAGCAGAGCCTGAAGACTGCAATGCTCTCTTTTCTCAAAGTACACCGGCTGTATTTAACAGTAAGTATCCCTACCAAAACAGGTTGGTGATAAGGATTGAAACAACTGCACCTTTGAGAATCTTGTAAAGTTGATCAAGTTTTCTTTATTTTGTGGTCAGAGGATTTAAAAGTCTAGTCATGAATCTTGAATTTCATTCAGAATAAGACACAGGAATGGCAGCTGGAAGCTGTAAATAAAGCAGGGTTGTTTACCTCAAATGTTGCAGTTCCAAGTGATGAGTTATTATGACCTTAATAATAGCATAGAGGCACAAAACTGAGCTCTCCCATCACATTTCTTTGAGACAATTCAGTGACAACTGTGACAACATATTTTCAGACATTATTAGCTGAAGGTGAGCTCAGCAATGCAGTTACTTTGTGTTTACTATGCAATCATCACTAGTTCCCTTTTATACTACACTTAATTCCCAGGGATGCCTGAAAATAAAATCAGTTGCACAAGAGGCACATATAGCAGGCTTGTAATCCACCTGATGCAGAACCATATGGCTTTACATCAGCCTTCTGCACTAACCCTGGCACAGCGGTTGTGCCAGAGATAGGGCAGAAGAAGGTACAGCAGCAACAGCCTGAGCTCCTATCTACTTCCTGGTGGATTTGGGGTTTAAATTAGGTTCAAAGCATGGTCCTTCAACATCCTTCAACAGTCCTTTTCATCTGACTGGGCAGTTTGCTTAACAGAGAATATTCATCACAAACATAAAGTACAACATCTGGAAACAAGCACACTGTGGCACAGTCTTACCCAAAATGAAGAATTCCTACAATTCTGAAGAAAAAAATAAAGTTATTCTGGGATCAGAACAAAAAAGTGAGAGCAGAGCAGTTATGCTCCCTGTGCCACACGGGATGGACACCCGGACAGGACGGAGGGGTCCCATTAGCCCAAGGTTCCCAGGGACCAGGGGCTGCTGAATGCAAAGCCAGGCACCTCAGGGCCCTGTAGACCTGCTGCGTTCATAGTGTCGCATACCATCTGCGTGGGAGGGCTGCAGTGTAACCGCAGCCTGATAGTACTCTAGCTCTTGGTTCAAAGGCAGTCTACCCTTGGAGACATGAACAGGCAGGAAGCCAGGCAGACTTCTGGTTTTGTGAACAATTGAAACTGATTGACATTTTCCTATAAAATTTCCAGTTAACCAGCAAAGCCATAAACTATGGTTTAAGAGAAAAACAAAAGTCTTCAGGGAGAAATAAATAAAGTTTCTCTTCCTTACGTGAGAAGTCTTTGAATAAGGATTATTATCCCTATCTTTAAAGGAGGGACCACATGATTCACTAAATCTGCCAGTGTTTACCCTTGGTTCTGTTCTGAAATTCAGCCTTTTTGACCTGATAGACATCTTCCTCAACAGGACCCCACTGCTTTCTACCTCTGCCCTTCTTTAACCCTCCCCCAAGCACCTGGCATCCCTCAGTCTCATCACATATCAAGCCCATCACCCATTTATTTGTTCCCATTCCTCCTCAGTCTTCCTCAAAAAAACCTAATGAATCTCTAGTAAATAATTGATCAAAAGTTCCTTTATATATAACCTATACTCCAATTCTTGTGATTTAAAGCAAAACTTCAGACCGTAACAGTCAAAAATTATCAGATGGAGAAATCAATCATTCATGAAGCAAAACCAACAAAAATGCAAGTATCCAAAAATAAACTGAATTAAAAACCTAGAGATATTTAGGAGACTTGCTACCTGTTTTTAAGGAGGATTTTTTCAATCTTCACAATCTAATTATGCATTATTATCCAGAATGGCTCGAACATATCTTAATCAGTGCATCTTCACTATCTTTCTGTATTTCTCTGCTTCCACCTTTTTCTTTTCAAAAAAATCTCTTCATTCACCCCCAAAAAGTAACCAGTCACAAGCAACTTTCTTCAGATCGATCACGCTATTTTCAGGGGGTACCTCTGTCAGTTCCTTACATGAGTACTTCATGAGTAAGTCAAATATTGAAATTTCTCCATACTCGTTAGATCATTACCTATTCACTAGCTGTACAGAGAAAGGAAAATACGTTCATCACAAACAACCTCTTCACTCCATCATCTGAGTAAATAAGCACCATTTTCCCTCCCCAGTTAGCATGAGGACAAAACGCCGTACCTGTCTTGTTCCCGCAAAAGCAAAAACAACGTTATTGTTAACCACAGGTCAGAAAAATATAGACATTCTGAGCATGAATGACTGCTTATCAATGAAGTGACAAAAATATGCCTCACCCTTTAGTGTTTTTACAAAAGGTCTAGCATTAAAGTAGGAAAGCAGTGGCAGTTTAGGAAAACAAAAACAAAACAAAAACCAGAAACAGGGAAAATCACTTACTGTACTTGGTTCTGCAGAGGTATTCAACACAAACATCACCCTTCCTTGTCCAGCGGCCAAGTGCTAAAGCATGAAATGAGCAGCTGTTTCCTTCAAGCTGAGGCTGTGTGTCTTAACTAGTCACATGCCCCTCCTGATAAATTTCACTGTGTGCCAGGAGGTCAGAATCTGAAGATCATTATTCCACTTATTAGAAAATCCTTTTCATAACAGCAGCCTTTGCTAAAGCATTTGACTGGAACGTGGTGCAATGTGCTCCGTAACTACTTTTTTTTTTTTTTTAATGACTAACACCAAACAGTAGATAAGCCTTAATCAACAGTAGGGACAGCACAAATGGAAAATTAAACACATCGCTGTTGATTGCTTCAGGTTTGTTTCTGACTTCTCGATTTGCTGTGTTTAAATTTAGGAATTTAAACCATCAGGAACAGGACAATTTAAAACGCTGTGGCATTCATAGTGTCTTTAAGATCAGGCCACTCCACAGGTCATGCAAAATATGTGAACAATCCCACTTTTAGGGATTAGTTGTCCTAAGGAGCAACATCATGATCTTTCCTGTTTGGATAGCAGAGTGATGACTGCCTTATTAATACTGGAGATCATTTTAATTTCAGTATCTACCATTTTTACAGCACAGATTATGGGGCTGCATTGTGCCAGACGTTGTCTGGTCAGACTGTGATAGCCCTTTTGAGGTGGGGACTATCAGTCTAAACAGTGAGAGCAAAATGGGAAACAAAAGCATCCTTATGCCCATGTTCCCAGATGTAGGACAAATGAAGGAGAAACACTGAAGTCAAGAAATGAACAGATTCGGATGGAATTTTCCAACGTGATATGATCCACACATTACTGAAATTCAGTTGAGATTCTGTGCCTCATTCCCTTTAGCTTGGTTCCATATTAAAAGATATTTAGATGTTTAAGGACAGAGGCATATTGTTGATGGGATTTTGAGGGTGAGATGCAAAACATACTTTTCTGAAATGCTTAATTACCATCCCACATATAGGATAAATTGTGCTGAAACTCCGGTGGTACTTTAAATTGAAAAGACTGACAGAACACAGGCAATTACCGTACCTCAGTATAAGATGTGGTAAAAGTATTTTATTGTTTGGTAAGCGATCCAGGTGTTGCAAGATTGCACAGTCTCATTGGATTATAAAGGGTGTTATAGGGCATTTTCCTGAAATACAACCTGTACTAATAGTTAGTACTGCAACTGAGATTTGAACAAATACAAGGAATTGCTCAAAGCCAGATAGGTGCCTGTTGTTAAAATTATTAAATCATAATAGCATAACCAGCTGGCACATTTTTCAGAAACCCACAAAAGCCTGCAAGTCACTGAAGATGAGGGCTGCAGCAAAAAAAAGCGTTTCTCATTTTCTTGGTATCGCAGGGAAACCGCTGGGTTTCCTTGACAAGTTTTCACGGATGC
>NW_010517143.1:54170-54494 GCF_000687285.1 Phaethon lepturus
CACGCACTCTCATAATCCAGCCAGGCATGGGTGCATCTGGCCTGCCAGAGGACCTCGTGGGCAGTCTGGGAGGTGAAGGTGTCCTGAGTACCCATGGCTGGATCCACAGCGAGGGGCCTCCTGCCAGCACCCCCAACCCTGACCTTTCCCTGGTGATGTGGCAGGGTTTGGTGCCTTGTTTGTCCTTGTCTGCCTCTGCGCCCATGCCCTGGTAACGTATATAAACAACAAATAAGCGAGAAGGAAGCATCAGTTGAAAGTCTTTTCAGGTTATGCCAGGGAGGCTCGTTCCTGGTTCTCCCCCGGAGCATGAGCCCGGCGCGG
>NW_010517144.1:0-7461 GCF_000687285.1 Phaethon lepturus
TCCAGCTGCTGCCGCCGCCCGCTTCCTCACAGCTGTCAAAATGCACTTGAGGAAATCCACTCACACCTCCCCGAGCAAGGGTCTCCTCGGCGGGACGTGACACCGCGCCGCAGGACCATGGCTCCGCGGCTGTGCACCAGCAGGCACGGTTTGTCACCCCCCCTGCAGCCCCCGCGCCATCCCCGCCGGCTGCGCTCGCCTGGGGCTTCCTTGGTTTTGTCCCAGGCCAGGAGGTTTGTTTGCTGGGTCTGAGCGGTGCAAAGTTTGTTTATTGTTCTTTAGGGTTTGACTTCGAAACATCTTTTTAAGATTGAGATTCTTAACGGTGGTGCCAAGCTCGTGTGGAAATTCCCTTTTATCAATACGCTGCTGCCTTGAAAACTGCAACTTGCAGCTTTCCTGTAAGGAACTGGCTGTGCCAGTGCGGATGTCTGCAAAGCCCCGGTGCCCCTGAGATGGGCTCTGCCCTTTTTGACAACAGGACTATTAAAGGAATAGGTTTTTCTTCTTCATTCCTACCTCACCCGGAGTGCCTGGTGGCCCTTCTTTTGTCCTTGTTCTCTTACTATTTATACTGCTGAAGAGTTTTGCTATTTAATTGCCTTTGCTAGGTCTAGCTAGCTCGACTTCCAACAATTCTCATCTCCAGTGTTCAAAGGCCAGGGACTGAATGAGCTCAGGAGCAGCACAAAGGGAGCATGGGCAGGAGAATTCAAGGGACAGCAGTTTTCTCTGTCAGAGGAGCTAACCACCAATGTACTGTTCCTAACCAGCAAGTTTGTATTATACATATAATACATTTTTTTTTTCTTGTGCCTCACAGATTGTGCTTTCTCCTAATTCCTTTTCCCTGCTGCTTTCGGTCTGATGCCCTCCTGCAGCCATTCCTCATCAATCTTTCTGCCTCTTTTTTTAAAGTTACAATTTTCGGATGGGTTTTGCCCTTTTGACTTAAAGGAATTCCGCGCATCCTCCATGCGCCAGACCCCGGGTTCCTTCCTCTGGTTGACTTCTCTAGTCAGGCCTCAGCATTTCTGAGAGTGTGTCCTTCGACCCACGCAGCCCTGGCTGCCCCAGCGCAGCTCGTCCTCCCCTTCAGCCCATGTTGCATTAATTACTCCATCCAAGGTTATTTTCACGTCTCCCTCACCAAAACCGTGCCTAAAATAGCACCCCCTCGTGTCACTGTCTGGTGGAGAAATCTGCCGGCTCTCCGCACTTTGAGCATTTTCCATCTCTTCCCGCTCAGCAGACGTTGCTGGGCGGCGGGTGGCACGCAGAGCTGCGGGACTTTGCCCTGCTTTTCTCTCTCGCCAGGGCACTCGTCAGGGTGCTCCTGGGACGAGAGGATCTGGTCCCGCGCAGCCCTTCCTTAAGCAAGGCAAGAAGCTGCGCCTGCATTTTAAAGGTGAGCGCTGTCAGGAAAAACGCACGCGATGATACACAAGTCATGCTCTAGCAAACTTGGCATCTTTTGGAGCGCGGTGGAACGCGCTCCCTGGCAGCACGATCGACTGCCAGTTTGAGTGCCAGGTAATTTTATAGAATAGTTACCAATTCCAGTGATTTAGAGGCTGGTTTCCAGGAGACTTGGGATGCCTGAATCCTGAGGCACTGAGCCTGCAGCTTTGCTCCAGCAGCAGGGAGCTTGCCTGGATGCAGGCGCAGGATGGTGGCCGGTTGTGAGGCGTTTGATGACGTGTTTGAGGAGTAACACTTCGGAGAGGATCACAGCTACTTCCAGCAGCTTTGAATGACTGTTGGCTTTTAGGAATACACTTTTGAGTTCCCTTTAGCTGACATACATAGGTTTTACTTTTTAAGAGTGTTCCAGAATTTGATTAAAACTCCATACGATCAAGCAGTATTGCAACTGCCTTTAAATGGGAAGCTTTTAATTATTTGGGGTTTTTAGGGAGATGAGCTATTTTCATGATTATTAACTGGGCTGTGTCCCCGCAAGGCCATTGCAGGCAGGTGAAGGCTGAGGAAGGCTGTGCAAGAGGCTCTGGCGCACAGGGAGAGAGCGAGCACACCCAGTCACGAAGGACGGAGAGGCCGATGACTTCAAAAGGGAAGAGGATGCTGTGGAGAAGGTGTGCCAAGGTCTGGATTCTGGCTTTTTTATCTGTGACTAAATGCATTTCACAGTAGAGTTAGAGTAAGCTGCGCTGTGCAGCCCCGGCAGCGCAACGGGATTTCATCAGACTTGAGAAAATAAGCAAGACAGAGGAATTTATTGTTGCCTCTTCCCCTGGGTAATTTCCCCACCTCGGGGCTTAGCGCAAGGTGCTGACTTGCAAATGACACATCATTACGAAGCCAGCCCAGAGCTGCAAAGCATTGCTGGGAAAGTGGTGGGGGAGAGCGGAGTGAAGCTGCCTCTTGGACTTGGTTCCTCCTGGTGCGGGACCTGCTCTGGGAACATGTTGATTTAATTCCCACAAGTTGGTTCTCGGATGGTGCGAATAAAGCTGCTGACAGTGACTGAAATGGGATTTGACACTGAAGAACCTGTTAGGCTCAGTAAATGTAGGTCTGTTGGGAAGCTTCAAAGGGTTGTATTTTAAGCCACTTTTCCCCCATCTATCATCGATTTAGTGTTTTGAATCTCTGGTAACTGTAGTTTTTATGATGAACGAGCAGAAGTTGACAATAAAGCCACAGAGAATGAAATGCAAGAAAAGTCAGAGCTAATTATGGTAAAAAATTATACAGCCATTTTTTTCCTGATTGCTTGTGTAAAAATCAAGTATTTGAGAAATGGTCTTGCAATGAGTTATGCACCAGGTTTAAAGATGGTCTGGCTTCCTTGATAAAATATAAACTATTTGAAAGATTTATAGGGGTCAGAAATCCTACCGAACGTTTTAGTATTTAGAGCAGCAGGAAACCACTCTGTGATATTTTTAAAACAGGTATTTACTCAAGTAATTGGTTACTTTTTATGTGGAATAAGAAAACCTGGTGCAGCTATATTGGACTTGACATAAAAGAGAGGTATGTAATTTGTGAGCAAAACAGGGTGGAATGTACACATTGTACCTGGGGAGGTATTTCGAGAAAGACAACTCCTTGAGACAAAAAGCCAAACCAACAGACATGCTAGGTTGCATGCCAGAATTGTTTATTCCTCAGTTAATCAGCTGTGTAATGAGTGTCCAGAAACAATCCCTTCTGCCCAGGTAGTTTAAGTTTCAAACTTCGTAAGCTTTGTGGCCTTCATAAAATGGATTACATGGAAGTTGGACGAAAAACACATGTTTCTGAGAACATTTTGGTTCAAATAAAAAAAAAGTGGCAATGTCGGTGCCAACAATTTACTACAGAATATCTGAACCAGATGCCGTTAAACTATAATTCCAAACAATTTGCCAGAATTATGTATTTACTTTATTCTTTAAGTCAAACTAAAGATATGCATGGTTTTTATTACTTGTGGATATAAACAAAAATGTGATGTGATTACAACTAATATAAGGCAGATAATGCTGAACAGTCATGATTTCTGTGACTACTGCACTAGCTAAAGAAAAATGGAAGCTCTGTTGGTAATTATGTGTGAAAGGGTTGTCAAAACGTGGCTGTTCAGATTGAGACATATCAGCCTGCAGTCTGCTTAGTCACCAGATAAGAGCATTGGCCAAAAGCATCTATTTCTCCTCTTTTCTCACAGTAGTACATTTTTTTTTCCCCTAAGAGAATGGGGAAGAGATCTGCAAGACATGCTGAGTTATATTCTTAACTAAAATAATACATGGAAGGGACTCTTGTTAGGAGATACTTGTAGGCAATCTCCGACTTGCTGGTTCTTATCCAGATGAGCTGCGATGTGATGGTTCAAAAGACAGACATTGACGTCAAAATTGCTGTCTTGAAAGGACAGAGTGAGTTCTAGCAGGAGTTTTATGACATTACATGTCATTCAGGTTATAAAGGATTCTAGGCTGGCACTCCCACAAGCTGAAACAATCTTTACCTACTGTCAAGAGGCTCTCAGAAAACCTCAAATAATTTCCTTGAGTGAAGTGGCTACCTCAGTCAGCTGTGGCTTGATGCAGAGAAGTGCTGAACATCCTGTAACACCCATATTCCCAGGTCAGACTCCAAATGAGCAAGGAGAAAAATTCATCAGAAACCAGAGAAAAGAGTTTCGAGAAGAAGCTTTGATTCAGAGAATTGTTCAGCGAAGTCACCAAAACCAAATCCCCCTGTGTGCTATAAAGAAAAGAAGAATCTGCAAAAGATTTGCAGTGGAGTCTCTGGTTTCATCCAGACAACAGCTTGCTGGGACACAGCAAGCTCCGTCTCCCGACCGAGGGCTGCAGTGTCAGATCCTGCTCAGAGGAGCAGCTCATCACAGCTCTTCTGCAGAAATCCTCTTTGATTTTGAGAAAAACATGCTTTCACATAAAACAAAAAAAGAGTTATCTGGGTCCCCCGTCAGACTACCACCTGGTATATTAAGTCTCCTCTTTGTTTTACATGATTCAAGGTTAAGATGTGCTTCATTATGGGCAGAATCAAAACCCAGAGAGAAACTGGGTTCCACCTGCAACACAAGATGTTTTCGCATTTTTGAACCCGCCAAATCCTGAAGCAATAGCTGTAGGAGAGATGAGAATTACCACTACGATATTAATGTCAAAGCCCAATGCAAATAATTTAATTAAGTTTAAGTGTCACGGCTGACATTTATCAGACACACCCAGCTTATGTGTGTTTGCAATGCAGTTATGTGAGGCAGAAGTTAAAGATGGGTGAGATTTGTAGTCCCAGGGTGTCCTTCTCCTTTGCAGTGCCAGATTCTTCTGATGTTCTGGTTCCTTGGTTCCTCCTCCACCTCACCTCCTGAAGGAGCCACAAGTGATAGCTGCAGTCAAAGTGGACATTGGCCACAATTTTTTTGCTCTGGAAGAAACTGTCTTGGCATGCCTGGCCTTCCAATTCATACTAACCTTACCAGCTTGCGGCCAGGCCAAAAAAAATGGTATTGTCCATCGTGCTAGGACTATCAGAAACCCAGGTCAGGTAACGGGACTGTAATTCCGTGGGGCTCGCCAAGAAGGAAACATGCCAGTGTAATTATAGTGGTAATTATAGCACCGTAGTCACCGCCCACAAAGTACGACTCTCTGCAGAATACAATGATTCCAGAATCAGAGTCCAAACAATATAATGCTCTTAAATTTCCCCACCCGCTGGTCCTGGCTCTCAGTTGGATTGACCTCAGATTGAAAGTGAATCTGCCTCTCCTGTGAATGGCCGCGCAGATGCCAGCAAACACAAATTGAATGGATAATTTGCCTGCCTCTCCTATGCTTTTTCTCCACTGAAGCACTGCAGCCAACAGCTGACACTGAAATCAAAGGTCAGTTTTTGTTTTCATGTTGGACCCGACAAATTCAATGCAATTCTGCAGAGCGGGTAGGAGGAATGAGGCAAAAAAGCACCTCTACAGTCCCATCTTGGACTCTCGTTGGCTTTTCATAACCACGTTTCACTTTGGACGTGTAGACAGTCTTCCCGCTACTTTGGGACTTCCCAGTGCAGATCAGACAAGACCTAACCCGTAGTTCTAACTGTTCCCACAGCCTAATTACAATTTCTTGTTGGAACCTCTCATTTCACTTGTATGGGACTAGGCAGATGCCCCAACACAGAGCACAGCCTGTAAACCATGTGGACTTAGAGATACTTGCATGTGCTGGTCCATTTGTGACCTACATGACACAACTTATGGGTTTGTATTCTACTGCCGTGAATTTAAATTAACATGGGGGAAAAAAAAAGAATTTCAGTGAATAGTTAATTGTCAAGCCCAGGCAGTTGAGACTAAGAAGATTCCCCAAATCTTATCAGTTATGAGCAGGACTTGCAGACAGTGTGTAGAAAAAACAGGGCTCAGCGTAGCGAGCGGAGTCATGCCGTGGTCCTGCCGCTTTGTGGGTGTTAGATGAGCAGTTACCAATACTGGAACAGACAACTTTTAAAATACAAATGAAATTTGTATGCTGTCATGGGGTCTACTGATCCCACTGGGATCACTTAGATGCAGGAACCTGTCTGAGCCCATCTTTTTTCAGGGCTGATGCTAACATCTATTTTCAAAGTGGCTTTATTAATACATGTAATTATTATTTATCACAAAGTAACCTGCAGTTTGCCACTGTGACATGCATGTTGCCTGCATCATCTGCATCTGTATTTTTTCTGACCATCATTTAATGTGTTTTTATTATGATTAATTAAGATTAGTTTTTTGCTTGCTGTGGAAGCCTTTTATTTTGCAGTGCTGTTGTGGGAGCTCTGTCCCCTTGTTTATACGTTGCCATGTGCTTGCTCCGGGGACGTTGTGCGCAGCGTATCCACAAGCATGCACGCCTGCTTTCAGTGGGATCTGATGCCAATGAAAACACATTCTTTGAAGAGATAGGTAATTACTTAAGACTTTGTCTAATGTTATAGCAGGACCAATAGACTATTTGAACCAGTTTAGTATTCATAATAATACATGGTTCAGAGCTGAATAAAAGGCTATAATTCTTTTGAGGGGTTCCACTGACATAATAAACCACGAGAGCTCAGCTAGTCAGCAGAAAGCAAAGACTGGATTATAGCTGGGCTCATCAGCATGGGACTGTACATGGTAGTTTCTCATGTCTGCAAAGGGATTATTTCAGAAGTATTTTTTCTCCTTATTCTAAATTACTTTAAATCTATAACCCAAAATGCAAGAATTGCTGGATGCTGTTTTCTGTGAGAAAAACCCTCTGAGATAATATTTGCTGTCTTCTCTATTCTAGTGTAATCAGATTTTATTCTGGAAACATGTCCATGGATGGAATTCAATTCTCCCACTCTTTCACCCATCCGACTATAAATAAGCTGTGGTGCTGCAGTACTGTACAACTGTATCGGCACGTCTTGCTGGGGCATGGATGTTCCCCTGTGCTCTTCTCCCACCTACCTAAGGGTTTTGCCCATCTGTGGACCAAGGCTGGACCCTATATTTATTTAAATGGATTCTGTGTATGGGTTGGGTGGCTCTTTTCCTGGGACTATTTCAGCTACACACCTTTTCATAGACAGTAGTGGGTCCCATGTATCAAATATGCTTTGATTTTTGGTTGATGTCCTATTGCATTTATAAGTAGTTAGGGACCATTTCAAAACAGAGATGTGTTTATGTAAATTTTTTTTTTTAATAGCCTCAGGAAAGCAAGTCAATGACTTAGGAAATAAATAGGCATGGAAAAAGTCATAAGGGTATTGTTTATGAGTAGATTCTAGTCAGATGATAATAACAAGCAGAATGAATAAATGGGAGAGACAGAATTGACATGACAGATACTAGCTTTAATACCATGTACTGAACTTCCAGTACATCTTGTTTTAGGATTCATGTTTCTTGCAAATCCACAGGAATAAATTGGACTCTGGGTAAGCGGCTGAGACAGA
>NW_010517144.1:7492-27488 GCF_000687285.1 Phaethon lepturus
GTGTGGAATGTGTAGAACGAGACCACAGACAGGGTGTCCATGGTCTTCTGCTGCCTCCCAGGACTCCTCCCAGCCTTTTCAAGTCTCCGTGTTTAGTCAAGTTTCTATTCTGATAATTGATGGCACATTGGCCAAGGTAAATGCTGCCTATGCTTTTGTGTCTTCTTTCACCAGTGGCTTTGCTGGGTACCCTGAGAGAGCGTCTGCTGAGATTCACCTGTATGAATAATGTCCACAGCAGGAAGGTTGGGGTTGGTCCTCCCCAGTCTCCTGTGACACACGAGGTGTTTCATCCCAAGTGGAAAACAGGCTGTGTCTGGCTCAGAAGTGTAGCGGCTGTGGAGCAGCCTGGAGGAGGACGCAGCTCACAGTGGTGGCGTGGCTGGTGACAATGGCTCAGTGTCAACCTGTCTCACCCTTGGGTTGGGAATATGATGGAGAATGGGCACAGCAGCCTTAACACTGACTGTCTAGCTGCCAAGAGTCTTTCTGGGAAACTGTTTGCAGGGCACAGACTTGAGCCTGGTATAAATTGCACTGAGGCCAACCTCGGCTTGGATGGCACTAGGATTGGATTGCCAGAAGGTTTTTCAATAATAAGAGCAACTGTCCTAACTAGTGACATAGTAATACTCATTTATATGATTTATGGGAAGACTGTATGTAGTGATTCCAGCATATACAAGCAGGACTGAACTCCTTTTTAGGCTCCTGAATAGAGGCAGCCGTGTAATACACACAGGAGCTTAGTACTCGTAGGAATACCCAGCACTGCCTGTGGCTGGAGGAGCTGTTTACATCCAACATTTCAACTGGCCCCATTAGGAGTTTTTGAAAGCGGCAAAGAAATTTCACTGGTATTGAAACTAGGAGACCAGGTAGCCTGCTATCTACGTTACGTTTCCACGTTCATCTGCCCGCTTGGGTAGCATAGTCACGCATGGGGATGTTGTTTGTATTTGGGTCTAGATTATCAGTGAGTATAGAGCTTGTATTGTCTTGGCTGGGCCCATCATTGTGGGCAGACTGTCTGACTACAGTGGGTTCAGTCCTGAGATCATACCAGCAATTCTTCTTCCACAGCCAGTCTCCCATTATAGGCTGCTGGAACACACTGGGGTATTTCCAAATTCTTTTCTGCATCTGTCTGGGAGGGTTACGGAGTTCCCTCAGCATTTGCCTTTCTTTCAATGAACGTGTGTGGCAGTCTTGATGTACTAAGCAGGCCAAAATCTTTGTCTTTGCATTTGCAAAAAATAGGCTGTTCAGTTCCTTCATTGCTGGGTAAGGTTTGTTAGGTACAGAAACCCCAGTGTACCCCCGCCAGAGTGCTCCTTGCACAGTACAGTCCAGGGCACCCTGGAGATAGATGTATGGGTATGCATGTCTATATATACTGCATGTGTATACATTCCTCACTACGTGCCTGGAAAGCAGCATTCAGTGCAGATGTCCTCAGCTGGCTAAAAAGCAGAATAGATTCAAACTGGTCTTGTGACAGTGTTATGCAAGAACAGGGAGTCTGAGTTATATTTTGTACATCAAAACGGACGTAACGAAAGAGAGCCAGGCTTGGGTGGCTCAGCCCAGCTCAGTTTGTGCATGTTGTCCATCCTGCAAAAAACAGGGGGAGTAGAGGGAGTACAGCACATCCCAGGGAACTCCAAACTTACTCCTGGTCTTCACATGTAACATCTTTGCTAACCATAGGCTCCAGTTTAGTAGCAGATTTTGCTCTCAAAACCTTTATAGATTCCTCAGGTGACACAATCCTTGCCTACCAATCACCTCAACTGGTTCAAATGCGGAATGACATCTTGAAGGTATTTTGGGGGAGATGAGATGGATGGTGATTTGAGATGAGCTTGGTTTTGAAGTCCATTGAATTCAGATAAATGAGAAGGGATTGATTTTAAGCAATGTTATCTGTCTAAAATAGATCAAGTATTCCTTTTCCCAGTAAAAAATCTCAATTCATTAGCTGACATAATAGTTCTGTGCCTCTTCTGCGATGTTTTGAGCAAACCTGTGCACTTTCCTGGAGCCTACAAACAGCTCCATCACTTGAGTGTGCCAAAGTGTGTCTCCTGAAATAATCAGATTATTAAACATCCCACCAGGAGGAGATGATTTCTCTCAAGTTGATGTCTGGTCCCTGCAAATAAAAACTTTATCTTGCTAAAATGATTTGGAGTCTGTTACTCCGCTACCAAAAGTTCCCTCTGTGTTTTAAGGACACAAATGGCATAATCTAAGTGAAGACGTTTTCACCTCTCAAATCTTGAGTTAGATCATGTATCATCATCTGACATCTCTCTTGAACATCTATGGTTTTGAATGACATTCAGTAGACCAGGGCATCAATTCTTTTGCCTTGATACTTGGGTAATGCTTTAGTCTGATGGTGTCACAGGTGTCTGATGGTGTCTACCTACGAACATATTTCCCTGTTGGTGTTTTGTCCTGGGTTGTTGGTGTTTTATCCTTGCCTGCTACAAGGAGGTAACAGTAGATCTGTTTGTTTGTAAATGAAGGTTTCAGTAGTCAATGCATATGCCTAAGTACCTCTTGGCATTTCTTCCTACTGCAACTGGGTCTGCTGAGGACAGTTTAGGTAGTTGCCTCTGGCTGTGCTCCAAGATGTGATTTTGTTTCTCTTTCATTGCCATCTGACCAGTGCGATGATGACAGAGCTTCCCGAGAGCTTTAAGTTTAAGTGCAGTCTAATGTTGGATGAGGCATACGTCCTAACTTCTTCATTTCTGGAGAAGGGACTAACGTTTTGTGAGAGCTGCTTTTCTTGTTACGTCCTTTCTCTTCTTTCTGCTGTCACATCTGCCAGCCTTTAACTCCCTGAGCTATTTCAGAACCAACCTCTTCTCTTGTGACATCAGGTACTCTGAACTCTGTCCCTGTGACGTGACTTTCCACCAGCTGCATCTGCCACTTGGTCATGTCATTCTCCTGCAGAATACGGTCTTTGGCCCAGCATGAACTGGTCCAGCAGTGGACAGCTGATTCCCACCAGCCAGTCGAAATGGCATCAGCACGTGGAGAATCCTTTGTGTCATGAATGAGTTTTGCCATAATTTTATTCAGGGTTCACATGGGGAGCAGTTAAGCTCCATCACCCTGCAGGAACTGTGGGGAAACCATGAGTTGACCCCAGAGTCAGCACTTGTTCTTATTCCCATCCGCTGGAGAAGTCTGAAAAATGTCCAGGGGAAAATGTGTCAGGACAGTTAAAAGACCGATGAACTCATTCCAAACCAGCACCTTACTCAGTTAATCAGCTACAGTTGACAGTGGTAGAACAACAGGTAGCTGAAGTGGAGGTGACTCCAAACCAAACAGCGCTACAGATAGTGATCATTTTATTAAAAGCCTACCCCTCATACAGGCATGAACTTCACTAAGAGCTGGATTTCTCCTGATGTAGCTGATAATTATAGTTTATTTACTTCCTGCAGTTCCCATGTGCTTCAGCCGTGCACGTTTTCCGTGGGTCAGAGTTATTTCTGATCAGCAATGTGGCTTTCAAGCTGTCCGTGTCATACCTTCAATGGCAGCTGAGTGGCCAGCGTTCTGCGTGGGCCTTGGGAAGAGTTGCTGGTGGTGACTCTGCTGTTTCAGCAACTTCTAGTTTTCCCCAATGTGGTTTCCCCACACTTGGGCAATCCTGTCACTGGTGACCTTTACCTCTATACTGCCTAGAAATGTCATCTGGCCTCAAACCCACATGGGAAACAGACGGCCTCCTCCGAGCTGTGGGACACCTACCACAAGCTTGCACTTGGGCCTCCTCCAGTTTTTAGCCAGTTCACTAACGATCCTTTTTGGAAGGGCTTTATTCTGCCCAGACAATAGGAATGGAAATTACATACAGATGGGAATTAACAGCTGGTGCTTTAACAAGATCCCTATTTCTGCTTCCCTGGGGGATTCTGTCTAATTTAGGTTCATTCCGTACCTTCTTTTTCGTCACCAATGTAGATTTTGAAGTTCCTTCCTTCAGTTGTTTATGACCTGACTTTTCACAAAAGCTTTTTTAACGGAGCCCTTGTAAGAACAGGCATCTTTTCCCATTACGAATTTTGCGTTCAGCTCGGTACAAGCTGCTTCCCAAACCCATTACTGGGCTGAAGTGCTCCATCAGGACCTACCAAACCAGTCTCCTCATGGCATGCTATGTGTCAGGTCCATCTCCTCCCTCTGTCTGTCTGGCATTTCAAAAGGTTTTCGTTGTAGCTGCCTGCAAAACTAGAGTCCATGCAGGGAACAGAGAAAAAAATATTTTACTAATGGCTATGGGTAGAGCACTTTGGTATAATGACCTAAAATCCTTCATGGATACTGCAGCGGCTTCTCAACAGCCCTGCAGTCCACACAGCCTGCCGTCTGATGTGCTTTTGCAGACTCCAGTTCATCTGCACCGTCCTGCATGTCTTCACCAGTAGAGTAGGTTTTTCCTAGCTGAAAGCCTTTGCCAGCTGTGCTAATACTTGCTTCTAAACTTGCTTACAGAGATTTCACAATTCCAACAGGCAGGACTTTACTCTTAGCCCCTGCTTAAAGTGCAGGCTGAAATCCTGAACTTGGCCCTTTCTGAGAAGTGATTTCTTTCCCTCTGCAGGCACACTGCAGCGAATGTTCATTCCCCATTTCCTCATGTAAACCAGGCAGCCTTCTATGAATTTCAGCCAAAAAAAGTAAGTTTGTGTTCCTTGCAGTGAAATAAAAAGACGTCCCTCACAATGCTTTTCCACCTCATTAAAAGAGATTATTTTTGACGGGATTTAAATTTTGGGGATACGGGTATTATGTTGGGCAAAGTTTGCTAACAGGTGCTGGTGTTATGTGGCTGATGCTGATGGATCATCACCAACTAAGTAGCCATTTACCTGCTTATCATCTTTTCCAACCGTTTTCCTTTGAAGGCTCTGAGACAGGAGACTAGGCACCTCCTTTAGTTAGTGCTTGCACAGGCTGTATTCTCAGGGCAACTTCATCAAGTGCTATTGAAGTACCGCATTAGGCCAAAAGCTAAGATCTCTGTCAGGAACAGATGCAACACAGCAAGCATCTGCTGAGGAGAGCGTACTGGAGAGAGGAAGCGTGTTGCAGCTTACTACACCTGCTGCTAGGACGGTCCCCTGAGGTCTGGCCAGTGCGGAAGAGGACGTGCCACAGCCTCCCTGGGAGCGGGGCTGACTCTGGTGCAGCATCGGCGAGAGCAGCGCAGCGACGGGAAACACCAGCTCGGCTGCCGACCTGCTGCTCCACCTGCACAGCTCCTGCCTCTGCCAAGCTCTCAGGCGGGGATGGAGAGCCAAGAAACTCCCTGCTGGGGTGCCCACGCAGCAGCCTTGTCCCTGCAGCAGGGGCTGGTGCAGATGTGCTAAAATACAAAATCACGGATAGCAGCAAATGTGGGTGGAGGTAGGGATGGGGAAGAAGAGAGAGGAAGGGAGAGAGAAGCTTCATTCAGACCTCGCTGGCACTTATTATCTGTTCTGTCTCTGCCTCTTCAGCCTTGGGCTAATAGTTTTTAATCTTAATAGGAAAAGTACAGGTCTCCTTCTGCTGTTGAAACCCTGATTTTACAAAAAGGGAAAATAATCTTGGATTTAGGCTCCTACTTATGTCTCTGTGAGCGTATTTCCAGGATCAGGTTCTCTTGCCCACTCATTCATTTGGCTTTTCAACCCAGCAGGGATCAGTGCCATAATGATTACTATACAGTCTTTCTCTCTCTTTCATAATTTTTTAGCTTTTTAGTTTAAACCGGGAGTTCTGGTTTTTCTGCACACCATTTGCACAAGAATTTTGTTGTTTTGAGCCTGATTTGTCAGTTGAGATAGTGTTTATTGCTGTGTTAGTATTGTGACAGTAAAGGAACAGTATGTTTTCATCCATGATGTTCCTTTCCCGAGCAGATCAATCCCAATGAACTCTTAGTCAGCAAATGATACGAGTTTTACTAAACATTTGCTCAGAAAATACATTCTGTGGTTAGATATACCGGCATGTTTGCTGATATGACCACACTTCAATAGTACACGATCAGAGCTGGTGATTTATGATAGTGGGGTTGATTGTAAAGCAAGGGTTTGTTGCTTCTTTATTTTAAAAATCATCAGGTAAAGCAAAAGGGTAAAAATCAAATCACACTTTAAAAAGTATATGAAATTCAAGAAGAAAAGGCAAAAATTAGTTAGATTTCCGTTCTGTGAACCTTGACGATGTCCTTTTGAGTGCCCCGTGCAAAACAACAAACCCCAGTGATTCTCAGGGTGTTTAAAAGAAACAGGAGAAAAAGAGCCAGTCTTTCATGAGGGTCTGCCAAAGCCTCAAGTAGAGGCAGACGCTGATGTCAGAAGAGAGCTGCTGTGATTGTCTTGTTTCCTACGTGATTGACAATACGTGTGACAGCATCCCTGTGCCCAGTACAACTCTGTTGGAGTTTTTCCATTGGCTTTGGTGAGAATTGGCTCAAATCCTACATTTGTCTAATGTGTTAATGTGTTAACTGTGTCAAAAACTTTGCAACACCATTGACTATTGTACAGCTGATGATCTATTGGATGATAACTGTATCTGAATAGGACAGACAACCACAGGAATTTCCCTCAATGTCTGTTGCATTGTTATTAAAGACAGAACTATCGTATGGCTCTGACAGTGCAATTTCATTATAACAACAGTAGATTTTCCAGGAAGTTAACTTTTGGGTTACCACTTAATCACCAAACCAATGAAGTGTTGTTAGGCTGAACTGAAAACAGTTTGCCTTTGACTGGACGGTTATTATTTGTAAGCATCACATAATTTGCTGTTATTATTTTTGGTGAAGAATTAAAAACAAGTCTCTGGTTTCTGTCCAAGCTTTAGATAAAGAATATCATAGCAGAAAATATGGGAGGAAAGTCCTACCTGCCCTCCCCGACATTCTCATCATTAAGGGGTTTATTGTTAAGGGTTGTGTGTGTATAACTGAATGGCTGAAGCACTTGATTTGCAGTTGTAGTATTTAGCAGGTATTAAATAGCGAATCTGTACAGCAGTTACATCTGCAGGGCAGGTCTGTCTTATCACTCTACGTTGTTATTAGGACAACAAGTCCCTGTAAGTTCAAAATGAAGCAACACTTCACCCTTCAGCTTTGTTGATCAAGCCTGGGACCTGTGCCTTTTCCTTTCTCAGTTCAAAGCAAAGCATGTGTTTTTTCATGAACTTTCACTGCTCACTCACTTTTTTCTGTAAAGTTACAGCTTTTGTGTTTTCAACAGCTACAGTCTCTAAAAGACCTTGTAGTGACCGTGGCTGAGCCCTGAGGTCCTCTCTTAGGCTTGACCCTGCCTCTTGATCACACTGAGCTCCAAGTTGGTTTAAATGGGATTTTTGCTTGAGGAAGAGGGTGAAACTCAGGATTTGGTGCAGTATGTTCTGTGAAAGGACGTTCACCCATAACCTATATTGCCTTGACTTGGCAGTATTGTTTTATCTTGTATATCTGACATTCTCCCTTTCACTGCTTACGTAAGAAAATCGTTTGTACTGTCAACAGCTCTGTTTAACCTTTAATAATAAAATTAGTAACTAAAACCAGGAGGCCCAAGTCCTGAGGCCCACATTTGGGTAAAGTTTCCATTGAAGCTAATGGTAGTTTTGCCAGGGATAGGTCTGGAAAAGCCCTGAATTTTGAACTCAGAACTTACCCCAGCAAGTTTTTGCAGTAGCCTCTGTTTCTGCTCTACAAAGAGTAACTAGGACTACAGTGGCAGGGAGAGGAAAGATTAGAGGAACTTTTCTGTACTTTCCATTTAATGATTTTATTGAACGAGACGTCTGATGATACCAGGTTTTTCTAATTCTCATTTTTATAAGCTATCTAATGCGCAGAAACATCAGTTCTGGGCATATGTTCCTGTCCCTGGAGTCTTGTTCAGACATTAGAGAAACATTTTCTAACTCAAAAGATAAACACTTCTGCTAGAGTTCAGGGACGGAAATTGTTTTCATCGCAGCAGGTGTTGCCTATTAGTTCTACTAGAACTAAAACCCTAAGCTGGGCTTTAAGCGAGATGCATAATCAAGCTCTTACATCATTGTGAGATGTACCGTACTTGAACCTTTTGCTTGCTGAGACTGTATTTCCTCCAAGAAACATCCTGTTTTGCAATCCCCCAAATTCCCCATGTGCCATACAGCATTAGGGATTTCATCACCTCCTGGGCACACAGGCTATGCTTTCTGCAGAAGAACCCATAGGGAGGGAGAGACAGAGAGCCAGACAAGTCAGAGGTTTCCGTATTTCCTGGTGGGACCATGTGATCTATGAAAGATAGCTTTATTTTTATTCCCCCCCTCTTCACTTCATGCTGTTTCCATTCTAGACCGGACTCTGCCTAGCGGGCTGCTGGAGGCTGCTGGTTGCATCACGTCAAGGATGGGATCATACTCTCTTCAGTCCTGTTCAATTGTTTCAGGTCCCATCTTGCTTTTAATGGCCTTGGCTGCTTTATTTCTGTCCTTCACCTTGCTCTCATGCATGCAGTAGACAAAATAATCGGGCTAGTAAAAAGGCATCATGATTTGTAGATTCAATTCTTTATCTCCAGCTTTCATCAAGGTTTACTGCTAAAGGCAGTGGATTTATTCGCAAGCTCCAGCTTTGTATTTGAGGACAGAATATATTTCTTAGTAGTTCTTCACTTTGCATCTTTACTGAAGTCTTTACTTATTTGTTTGGACCTAATTTGACACACCTAAATTTACTAAGGATCGTTAGGCTGGGTTTATAAAGCAGTTTGCCAGGCCCCAGAGGGTATTAGCAGGTTCTGACTGCCCTGAGCAGCTCCATCTGGGCCCCCACTTGTGCTGGTTCTGATCTGCATTTAGGCTCAGCCTAGGTGCTATGGAGCTGTTATGCTCAGCCTTGTGCCTTGACCTTTTGGCTTGATTTGGAATTGCCTGGGATCTGGACTGTGGCTGACGCTGGTTGTGGCCACTGGACCTGCTCCGCTCTTGCCCAGGTACTGGTGGTGCTGCATCCCTCTCTGGGGGTGCTGCCCTGCCCTCATCCTTGGTCCTGCTTGCCTGTCCCTTGCAGAGCGTTCCGCTCTGTCTCTTTGGCTGTGGGAAGCAGGATCTGGCCTTCAGTTGCTGCAAACACTTTCAAGAGTGGTTTGCCCGAAGGGCTGCTCCCTTGTATTTTGTACAGCCGACCTAGGTCGTGGTTTGAAACCTGTTTACAGCTCTGCTGCCTTTTCACAGATTGTTGTTTAGCAACAATATTCCACTTTTCTACTTTTTATAGCCACTTGTATTGTTCTATCTAATACACAGAGGAAAATGGGCTGGATTTATTTTTTTTCTAAGTATTTTGTTTGTTTGTGTGTTTGTTTTTTCTTTATAGCAAAAGAAAGCTATGATAGTTAGAGCCACTAAATCATTGCTTAGTTACCTGTGAAACTGTGGTTAAAATGGCCGCAACTTTGAAGAGTGCAAGGCAAAGCTGGAAAGAAACGATGGCCTATGAAGTTTCTTGGTGAAACTCATCGGGGCTGCAATCTTCTCTTAGAGCTAACATGCCTCATTAGTGCGTATCTAGCAGATGATGTGTGGAGGGTAGAGAGAAGCAGAGGGGGGAATTTAGCATGCTTATCCTATGTGAACGTTATTTCAATATTAGAGCAAATTGTCCTGTGCTGCAGGATAAAGCACGTGTAGGAGGGAACCGCAGCCCTGAGAGCGGGGCTGCCGGAGCAGCCCGGAGAAGCACTTTTTCCTCGTCCCACTAGAGGGTGGGTGCAGTTTGGACAAAGCGAGGCTTTGGCAGCCTGAGCTCTGCCTGGCTTGGCACGGCGCGCGGTGGGAGGGCGAGCATTAATTTATCACCTAACGAGGGTGGCAGGGCTGCCAGAACTGGCAGTTGGTACTTCAGAAAATATTTAGCTTGGGGATGGATGCAAGCGTTTTCCCCTCTATAATTCAGGCTCTGTAATCAGAAGATGCTATGAGTATTAATAATATATAAATTGAGCAAGGCAAATGTTTTTATTTTTAGTAGCTTAAAACAAAAGTGTCTACTTTTTTTTAAATTGATTTAGAAGTTTCTCATGTTGGCATGCTCTACCAGGCTCACAGGCACAACATTTGAACAGTACTTGTTTCAGAGATATGAAAAATCGAAGAAATAATAGATCAAATTGTGGTTTTTTGATTTAATGTTTGCAAAATCATTCATTTTGTGATGAAAAGACATGCAGATAAGACAGTCCCCTGATCATGATCTCCACTTTGGAAATGAAGCACGGTTTGTACTTAAAATAAACGTCAGCTATTTAGAAAGAATATGGTTCATTGTATAGCCATCAGTATCATCGGAGCCAACTTCCTTAAACTCTGCTTCAGATACAACAGGCCAGAAGATATTGTTTCAGGGTTTGTTTTATATATTATTTTCACCTGATTATTGGTTTACATTATAGGAACTGAGAATGCAATTTTGGTTTAGGGTAGAGCTAAATATTTTTGAAGCTGAACTATATAAAGCTTGTCCAAGACAATGTGGCATAACAGTAGAAAAGAATGAAACTATAAAGTTTGGGGTGAGAGAATCTCTCTAAAAAGAGATCAAATAGACCAACATTAACTTGGTTTTGAATAAGGCAAGGAAAGGGAATGGAGCCCTGTGAAACAGGGAAAGGTTCAAGAAAGAATCTCATGAAACTACTCTTCTGTAAGAGAAGACATTAACATAAGTAAGAAAAATAATAGTGCTTTTGTCACAAAGTGGACTTTATGAATTAACTCAAATCTATTGAGAAGTCAAAGATTTGATCTTAAGAAGAGGATGTGCAGTTATATTAAGCTAAAATAAAAAGGAAGAGAAGAAGAAAGGACAGTCCTCTGACTTTGACATATATTTCTTTATGACAGCACCTGGCAGTCTTTCATATTTGGGATAACATGGTGTAATATTGCACAGTTGTATATAACAGTAGTGGAGTTTTGCCCTGGGTCAAGGGCAAAATATTGCACAACTGACCCAGGTGCCTTGCAGGCTTCGTATTTCCTTTTTTAATCTTTTGTCAAAGCATCAATGTTGGCCTCTGCTGGAGACAGGATACAAGGAGAAGATGGATCACTGAGTCTGTTCTGGCGTGATAGTTCCTATGTTTTGTTCCATAGAAAGGGTTATGATCAACAAAAACATTGCCAACGTAGGTCACTTGCCAGTTTATGAGCAATGGGATTGCTTTGCTGGTTTATGCAGCCCTGGTTGTTTTTGCTGTTATTGAAATGTGACATTGGCTGACAGCTCTGTGGGATCTCACATATGGAGACTTTGCTCCACAGGGATGGGAGAAACTGGGCAAATTGTAGCGGGTTTTCACATATGGGGCCAATTCATGCCTGATGAACCCCTGTGGAAGCTGTTGGCGCTGCACCAGCAAAGAGGCTGACCCGTCATATCCACTGACTCATTGTGGTGCCGTTTGTCATGATTAAAGCACTTGAAATTTTCCCCCTAATGGGGGACCATGCTGAGTTTCAGCGTGTACTGCTCTGCTGCCCGCCTGTTTCCGTTGTTACTAGATCTTCTGGAGTTGTTTGTGTTTTTTTAAAAGGAGAACAGTGAACTAAGCTGGTGGTTGAAGCAGCAAATGTGGTTGAGCTGGATTATAAAAACATTTGACATTCTTTGTCACCTTCTTAAATGTGTGACGTGAATGGGTATGAGAAAAGGCAATGTGGATAAAGAGGAATCAGATGATAGAAATGAGGCCAGAGTGGCGGAATGCAGAAGGGATGGGAACACTGTGGTGATGTGATCAAGGATGGTCTCAATCCATCCTGCATCCAAGTGGCTTGGAAGAAGACAGCACTACTGCAGCAGTGACACATGTCTGTGGAAGATGGTACCCTAAGATGATGACAGCGGATGGAGGGGAAAGGAACACAATGGGATTTGGGGAACTGGGGAAGGAACCCCCAGATCTTTCAATGGGGTTGAAAGATCTGTATGTGAGCAAGGGTGGGGGAAAATTCACCGTAGTCTGTAGTGCTAGACCTGGGTGTTGTGCATAGTTGAACGTGGCCTGGTGGATTTGATAGGCCATATTTGCAGGCTATTAGAGAAGCCGATGAGGGTATAGACATGAAGATAAAACTGTTGTGCTGTTTTCCCAACAATTTATGGCCATGGTTTAGAAAGCAAAGAAGCAAAGATATCAGTAGGAGTGATTTAGTAAAACCAAGCTCAAGTCTATTGTTATAAACAGTCTCTTGGGGCTTGCAGTGTGTTGAGGAGGAGACTAGAAGAGGAAAAGTAAAAATCCAAGAAAAATATAAGTGTGAAGCTTAAAGAGTAGCAGGTCTGTAGGCTCAGGAAGAGAACCAGAGAGACATCTCATCTAAATAATTTAAGATGCTTCAGAATGGGCTGAAAGGGTGAATAATGATCTGGCAACTGAAGAAGAGTTGTGTGGGTTTGTTGGTTGGGGTTTTTTGTGTGTTTTTAAGAGCTGGCAGTAATACAGCCAACTAGGAATGGCAGTGGAGGCAGACTAAGAAGTAATGTGGACAGTGGAAGGAGAGAGTATTTCAGGCTGTGGAAAGAGCTGGAGGCACCTTCCTTTGTAGGCAGTGGGGGCATGCAAAATAACAATTCCCATCCCTCATTTCACTGAGCACTTGTTCTGTGTTTATGTGCTGCTAACTTTGGGCAGTGGAAGCAACAGATTATGAAAAAGGAGGAGAAAGTGAATGTGGACCCTGGGCTGTGACTCCCTAAGCCATCTAGTGCTTGCCTCAAATCAATCTCCTTGTAGTGTTTATTAATTGGACAGGGACAAACAAGAAGATATGTTAAGCAGGTCACATAATCTGTCCAGTAAGATGCCATGGCAATAAGAGTGTTATTTCTTTTATGCAAAAGTGCTTGAGTTTTAGCGAACTATATTCAATAGCAGTCAGTTGCTCTCTTCATACACTTAAGTGTATGTTCACATGTAAGTTCTGCTTTAGATCAAGTTGTTAGCACTGATATTGTATATAAACAAGCACAGCAGGACATAGAGAAAAGCAGTTGTGATCATGCAGAGCCCTGAAGTTCCAGAAAAAAGGTGATTTTCATATACTTTCTGAAAGTAAGGAGAACTTGTGAGTATTGCATGTGAAAGAACTGTCTAATATCAGATTTCTGCTTTAGTGAAAGTTTATTCTGCATATTTTGGAAGAGGAACTTTGACAGATGATTGGTCTTTCTCTGTAACTTGTTTGAGATAATGGCTGGTGAGGTTTTAGTTTGGAATCAGAAAGAGACATGAGGGTGAGCCAGGGATGACATACAAGTGGTGTTGGTCATGCTTGTAGGTGGACATGAGAAAAGTGAAGAGCCATGAAAGAGCAGGTGGACATGGAGGACACAGCTGTGAGATGCAAGTAAAAGGAGCATGCAGAGATGAAAACAGGCTAAAATTGAGGGTAAGTATGGTTCAGAGACAAAGGGTGTAGGTCACTGTTAAAGACAGTCAGGAGGTTGAAGATGGGAGGTGAAGCTGATGGATATTGAGCAGTTCAGTATTAACACCCTTCTTTCTTGAGGTCTGCTAACTCCTTTATGTCTCATTTTGTCCTTATTTTGTGGTCTGGAGTCTTGGACGCTGTTTCATGCTCCTTCCATTGAGCATAGCCTTTTCCAGGCACGCAGGGACGAGGACACTGCTCCAGTCCCCAGAACAAGCAAAAAATGCAGCCCCCCACCAGCCCTGCCAGTACTGCTCCAAAGGCCAAAGTCATTCCTGTAAAGCCTCTGATGTTACACCTAGGGATGGATTTTTGCCACTGTATTTGAGAGTATGTGCGTTCAGTGTGCAAGCTGGGCATCTTAAAAACTAGTAATAAAATAAAAAAAAAGGCTGTATTATTGCCTTCCACATCTTGCTTGTGTAATCTGCCCGCAGAATCTCTAGGCAATCTTCTCTCAATCTGGAGGTAGTTTTGGTTTCACATACGTGGTTTTGAAGAGCCACCTCCATCAGCCACTAAGTGTTAGAGCTGTAAAAATAAGAAAAATAATAATTTTATTCTCTGGAAGCCAAATCAAACCACAGTACAGATCTGACAGCTGTCCAAGCAACTGAAAACAATCAGTCATAAAATGCCTTTAAATCAACAAATAGAGAACCAAAGAAATATCAAGTGAGATTAATCACTATCAATTGTTCCAAGATTTTATAACTAAGGGGCAGGAGGAGGAATTAGTCTTGCAGACTTTACACACTTTTTTTAAAGGCAGCAGTTATCCAAGTCAGTAAAAATGAGGTAATTATATTGCAAAATACTTTGGATGAGAATGAGACTTAGTTCTAAAATCTGAAGCTACATTTACCCACAGCAGAAAATTGCTGGAAATCAGGAGAATAGCAGCTTGCATGTTTATTTTTCCTAGAAGAAAACAATTGACTCTTCAGAACTCGTTTCAGAGTGACTGAAAACAGATGGTGGTGGAGATGCCTTGCAACCCTGAAGCATCGGGGTGGTTATGGATTCCTGGGGGCTTGTGTCCTGTTTGCCTGTCTCAGGCTTAAACAAATACAAACTAGACTGGGAGACAAAAGAGACTTTTTCAGGAGGCAGGAGTTCTCAATCACTGATCTCTCATACTGAGAGAATGGGAACACAGCTATGGTCTGTCTTTTGCTGTGATTATTAATTAGTTTGTTGTGTGCTCGAGCTAGTTTGCTGTCCGCAAGAGCTGACCTTACCTTCCCCAAATCCTGCAAAATTTGTATTTAAACTCTGTAGCAGGAGGAAAAACGTGTGCAAAATTTCTGGACAGAAGCTTGGAAAAGAGGGGTCCCCACAGTTTTGTTCATGGGGTTCAGTGGCAGCAGATCTTCCTGGTAACAGTATAACAAAGTTAATTTGTACTGCAGTAACTCTAGGTGTATGTGATTGTAATGCAGTATTGTGCCAATAATGGAAAGAAAATTATCTCCCTGTAGGCTGTATGCAGAAGCTCTGAGTGGTTTTGGGGTTCCCCTGCTCTAGAGGGATGCAGTAAGGAAGACAAACTTGTGCTATGGAGATCAGTTTTCTTTATCAGACTAGAACTGGTTGTTCAGGGTTTGAAGAAAACACCTTTTTCTATGATGCCTTTTCAATCTTAACACACCAAGATTTTGAATTGTCTTTCCAAGTGAACAAGTAAATGCATTAAATGGCAATCATGCTATGCTTCTAGTTGCCAGAACACCCAAACCAGGCTTACTATTTTCCTATTAGCCATTGAGGGCAGAGATATAAACCACCCTCTTCTGTACGCTATCTATATACACTATACAAGACATGGACGTTCAATTTATTTTATATATTAGTCTTCATAGTTTCTACACTTGTATTACTTGCTGCATGATTTTTACCATTCTGTCAATAACACAACCCCGATAACATTGACAGAATCAGGTAATACTTCAATTAATTGTGTAGCTAGAGAACACCCATGATGATACTTTTCCTGATCCAGGAAAGTATTTAAGTAAATGCTTAATAATTTCAGATTGTGGATAGTCACACTCTTAACAGAGGCACCTGTATTTAAAGCTAGCTTGTATGTCCATGCCGCGGTGGATCAGGGAGCAGGTCCACATTTTCACAATTGCTGTTTCTTAGAGTTAAAATGATGCTGTGGGGACATTCCAGAGCAAACCCTCATTTTCAGGTCAGACCTGTAGCATAGCAAACTGCCTGGGATCTGAAGGTGGAACTGTCACTTTTTTGTCACTTTCTTCATCCTTAGTTTAAAAGATGAAGATGGTCTAGACTTGACCACTCATGCTGCAGGGCTGGTTGCAGACTTTCAGGGTTTGCTGACCCAAGGTTTATTAGTGTGAAGTTTGACCCCTTGCCTCCCACTTTCTCTGAAGTCACAACTAAGCCCTTGTGCCTTTTTATTTACCTTGCATCTTACTTCTCTTTGTTCTTTCCCCTGGGAGTCCAGTTCTCTCTTCTCTTGTTGTCATGCTGAGCCTGTGGAGTCCTTTACTGGAGAAAGGCTAGAATGAAAAGTCCCTGCAGCCCAGCTCTCACATGATCTGACCTGAGCTTAATCCAATTTGTCTTGGCAGGGAGTTATAGCTGGGATGGGCAGCCTCAGGAGAGCAAACCTGGGCTGGCTGTACTGTAGCACACTCCTGCCTTGTTGCATTACAACTGGTCCTGGCTGAGGAGGTGTTGTAGCTTAAGGTTTTTAAATGAACTAAAAATGGATAGATAGCCTATAAAGAAAAGGCCTTGCATCAGCCTTCAGCGGAGGAAGAAGATGGAACTGGGCAATTAGAGGTAGAGCAACATGGATGTATGACTTCAAGGGCACTGAGGGAGTGGGTGACTCCTGTGCAAGTCATTGTCCTTGGAGGTTTCTTCTTAGCTCCGCTTTTGCTAGTGCCATCTCTTAAGAAGGCTGTTTCTGGCCCCTGAATGAGCTGACTGCTTCTCTCTGCACTCCTCTGAGGGCAGAGTTGAGGAATATGACTGTTGGTGGCATTAGTTGGAAGTATTGATGGGTTGCTTGGATGGATTTATAGGAGAGCTTTTCTACAGAGCATTTTAATAAATCATCTGTTGAACTAGTTCTTGATTCTTGCCAGCGTACACTTTTTCCCCTCACAAACAGTGTGACAAGGATGCAGCAGAGCAATGAGTCCACATGGCAAAATCTGTGGTGGATGGAACAGGTTTGTCCCTGTAGTCGTTAGTAATGCTAAAGTTGGCCAGTTAATTCAAGGAGTCCTAGCACTCCTTTGCCTTCCCCAGGAGTACTCTGAAGGATATTTTCTTCTTCACTCTGCTTATTTCAGGCTTTCAGGCATTTTGGTGGGAGTGGAGGCTCAAGAAATAGGAGGTGGTATAGAACTGCACATTGCCTGTATCCTCATAGCACCAGAAACCACAGCTTCTAAGACTTTTGACCCAAACACTGTTCTCTAAAACAGCCCAAACCTGTGGTGATGGTGTGTCCATATTGCAGTTGGGGCCTATCTCTGAATAAATAGTTCTTCAGGTACTTGCTATTTTAGAAACGTGGCTAGAGTACTTTGGATGTGAGAAGTACTCTACTCACGTTTACAAAGCCTTGCAAATGAAATAGCGTTCCTTGTGTTAAAGTTCAATTTAATAATAGCCGTCAGGCCTTCTAGGTAGTCCATTTCAAGGCATTAATGGAACTTTTTGGGTGCTCAAGGTCATTAACCTTTGACTGTAGCCCACACTATAGGCAAACTAATCACTCAAACGTTCTCCCCAGTGTGCCTCATTGCTTAAGCACACTGCAGGAATGTAATCTATCACTGGATAAATCATTCACCATGATATCATCAGAACTACTGGTTTGCCATTTAATTCTAGTGGGGTACAGAATGTTTCAAACTGTGGCAATTAGCATTTGCACAGACTGGAAAACCTGGTTGAATGATATACGTGCATTTTCGACAAAAAGGGAGGAGGGAGAACAACAGAAGCAGCGAGCTACATGTTGGCATGTAATTGCATCCTTTCCTCAGGCAGGTACCTTACCAGGTAGTTTACTCTTACCTCTGCTGATCTGGACCATCTGCCAGGTCTCTGCCATGACTGTGCTGGAGGCTTGGGGTTTGTTTGTGACACAATGATGTGTTATAACAGAAAGTACTGGGATGTAGCTGTGCACATACCCAGGAAATCCAAAAGCATCCAGAAAAAACAATGGAGGCAGTATTGAGATCTGTATTAGAAAGCTTATTTCCCTCTGTTTCTCCTGCTGTCTGGGGAAGTTTGCTGGGGGCTGTTAGTTCTGAATATTTTTAGAAGTTTTATTTAAAGAAGATAAAAGTTTTTATGAAAGATAACAGTTTTATGTAAAGACGACGACTTTAAGCTGAAAATGTTAGTCAGTTTGTTAGCTTGGGCCAAAGCTGATAGTCCTTCCTGGGCTAAAGCTCACGGCTGACTCTTATTGAGTGTTAGATGACAGTGTTCAAGATTTCCTTGGTGGTACTTTCGGGACTGCTGTAAATGAGCTATGGTTGTTGAAAGCACCAAGACAATGAATCAGGGGAAAAAAAAAAAGCAACATTGACAACTCATTCTTGCCACACAGTTAAAACAAATGAACAGAACACCCTCCCAAACCCTGCTCTTCCACCCCTTTTGGTCCCTTAATTGCTCTTCTAAGAGGGAGGCTTCCTATCCTCCCCACCTGGCTCCCCTGGGCACCCCCTTGTCCTTTCCTTGCCCGAGCACTGAGCTATCTGTTCATAGCAGTAGCTATTTGGAGGTTCTCAAACGACTGCATCCCAACACAATTTTGGATCTTTCAGGGCTGAAATGCATGCAGAGACTATTCTGGGAAGAAAAGGGCTCTGTCTGTCCAAAGCCAGAGGCAGAGACAAGTCCTCATCACTGATTCCAAGAAGTAGCTTTTGACTATTCTGGTGCAAAAAGCTGTCTCTGCTGCCCTGGGGCTGACAGATCTGGAGGGTGACCGCACATGGGAGGTAGCCCCCAATTACCAGTCATAGTTCCCAGTGAGAGGGACTTTGGTACCAAAGACAATAAGATCACAATATTCTGCATCTGTCTGTGTCAATGTGACCTTAGAGCAATAGGACCAGAGGGTGGAGTTTCCAAATTATGTGGCCAGTGGCTACAGTCCTGAAGGGATCCAAAAAACCTCCAGTGTGCCTGTGAGCAAAATGAGGAGGAATGTGTAGCTACTGGCTTAGTTCTAGGACACTGCAGTCCCTAAGTCTAGCCTAAACTCTTTGCCAGAGCAATGAAAGAGCAGAGATGAGTTTGAGGGAGCATAAAAGAACATGAGCTCACCCTGGAGGTCTTAAGCTGCCAAAGTTTTCCTGAAAAGGGAGCCGGTTTCATGCAGACAGAATACAAGGACTTGAATGTCCCCAATAGGAAAGTTTCTATTAAAAAAAACAAACCCAGACATGCACTTTCATATTAATGTGAAAATTCTTCTGTTTATGAAATCAACTCTTTAAGGGGAGTGGTGGGGGGAGAAAAAGAAAAGAAGCTGTTTGTTAGCAAAATGAAATCCAGACAAATATTTATAGCTACTTTCAAGTGGCTTGTTCTAACATGAGTCGACTATCCTTAATACCTTCCCTTTAGCACCATTAAGTATCTCACTGGCACTCAGAACAAATTTATGAATGTCTTATAAAAGTCAACAAGCCGCAGGAAAAAAATAAATAAGGGCCTTATGCAAACAGTGCTTCATCGCAAGAACTCATACAAAGAAGGTCATATTCATCATTTGCTTGCAGAGAGGGAAAGCCAAGAAGACTGATGAAAGATGACACAAGACCTGGCTGACTTTAAATCTCCACCTAATAGGAGTTTTTGTAGGTGCTGCCAGGGTGGCCACACTCTTTGCAAGCTGCTCTCCTGCCGCATCTCACATGTTCTGGTAATTGCTGATCTCCATCAGAGCATCAGCATTTGTGCGCATGCAGAGATAGGCGTGAACTGCAGGGATGTGACCTGCAAAGTCACTTGCGATAAATTCCTGTCCAATGGAGTGTGCTGGTCAATGGGTTTAATAGAATTAGGTGGAGGTAACTTACATGGTTGGCACCTGTCTATCAAACAGATGGATAGGTATCGGCACAGGGGAGTTGCTGGTAAATCAGGTGGCCAAATGTGACTCTACTTGAGGTGGGAGCTGAGTGTGGCCTGAGGTAAGAGTCCCGCTGGATTAGGCTGTAATGTAACTTTTCTCATCAGCATTTCAAGAGTTGATATAAAGGGGCTTGGGTAGTTGTAGCTGCTGGTTCCTTGTTTTATTTAAGTAATGTGATATACAAGACAGAAATTCATTGGGTGCTTGATGCAGTCAGTGAGTCTTGTCATCAGATCTAGAAAGCTCCAAAGCCAGAACAGTAACTTCACCATGACAATGCATTCTTTCAGTGACAGTAACACAGGGAAA
>NW_010517144.1:27519-55595 GCF_000687285.1 Phaethon lepturus
CTCTAGAGGTTAAAGCTGGGCTGATCAGGGACTGGAGTAGGAGGAAGGATCTCATCCAAGGTAGTGAGGTTCAGCTCAGAGCATGAGTAGGAGCCAAGTCACCCACTGCATTGGGGAGGCATTTGGGACTGGGTTCAGGTATGGAGCATGGGGGTAAGTCTGGCTTTAGGGAAATGTTAAAGTCTCTGTCTCAAGGAAATGTTAAAACCAGTAGAGAGATAAGGACTGTGGAAGAGATATGCCTCGGAGGATGAGAGATGGGGAAAAGGTTAGGCTGTACCATGGTGTGTTGATAAGTCTGGGTTAAACCTGGGGCTGGAGGAGTTTTTAGTACATAGCTAGGTTTTTGTCAAAACAGTCATTCTTACTGGAGAAAACTCCATTCTTGAGGTACTTGTGTCGTTTCTGATGAATTGTTGAATTGTTCTGCCAGCTCTCAAACCTGCGCTCTATTTTCCCTTTCCTCAGCTCTTGGAAATCTGATCAGAATTGAAACAGAGGGGTTTTGTATTCTTTTCTTCCCACGATAGAGAAGCACATGTGTGTACACAGGTCACACCCCACAGAGATTGCCAGTGTGATGCAAGCACAGTGCTGTATTTTACTGAAACGAGTCATGTTCTCCCCACGTAGCCACAGAAGCAAGTGTCCCACAAGGTGACTACACTGTTATGGAAGAGAGCCCATGTCTTTGGTTTCCAGGGCTGTGAAATACTTTGAAACCGGATAAATGCATACCTTCATTACTGCTTGTGATGTTTCTGTGCTTGAAGTTACCTGGTGAAAGGTCTGTTACCATCATGCATCCATTTGCTCTTGCCTGGAGACTGCGTGGTTGATGCCAAGTAGAGAAGATGGCTCTAAGGTCCTTCCTATCAAGACCCTGGTGTCTCCGCTGCAGGAGTGATGGAGCTATGGCAATCTGAGCTCTGGTTGCCATATGTTGTGGCTGTGGCCATATCAAGCTATCAACACCCTGCAGCCCCACAGTGGATATGCAGAGAGTGTGTTAGCCTGTTTCTGTCCTCCAGGACAATGTACGCTTAATTACTCTTGTTATTGCTATCCCTGTCATTGTTGTCTTGCAAGGGTTGCTCAGAAGCTCTGTCACCAAATAAGAGTTAGAGACAGTCGCCGTTCCTTGTTAGGGTTTAATGCTGCCTTTGAGTGCAGGTCACTTAAACCTCAGTGGGAGTGGGGGACAACTTATGTGTGTCTACTCTAGCTCGTGGAGTGTAACAACCCTGTGGAAAGGAAGCTGTTTTAGGATGTTTGTGATTTTTACCTGTTAATTCATTTTCAAGCAAAACTGGAAGATCTATGCCCATGAGAGAGCCTGCAAAGTTCAAGTGAAGGGGATTGGAAAAAACAACCCTCAAACTTTCCATAATTCATATAGAAAAGAACTGGGAGAGGGGGGAATCAAGTGAGGGATGACGAAAGAGCCTCATGGTTTTGAAGAGTTTTTTTTTCTAGGGTTAAAGTCTGCCTGCTGCAGAGTTAGACTTTCTCCTACTCTGAAACCATGTAAAAGTTAAACAGTTTAAGAGTATTTGCTGCTGTAAATTGTTATCCAGAATCTCAGTGCTTTTGGCTGCCTGTGGTTTACCTCTCATGCATGTCTTTCCTTCAATATTTAAGGTCATTTTCTGCTTTATGGCATGACATAAACTGATAGCAAAACCCTCAATAGTTTAACCACTTATTTTTTTCAAACATTTTGTCTTGCCGAATTATTGAGTCAGCTGTAATGACCTTGATGTAAACATGTACTTTTGAACTTACATGAGGATCAAAGACAAAGCAATGTTAAATGGAGCCTGGAATCTGGAAATGATCCATGTGAAGCTGGCATCAGTCTTCCATCTTTTTTCATTCATTTTTTGCGATGTGGAGCCGAGAGTAAATTTGCTCAGTTCAAAAGTGAAGAAAAGTAATTTTTATATAAATGCCAGTGCTGCAACCGTTGTGGTGTCTGAAAGTCAATCTGCCTTGCTTCTTGCTTTAGTGTGATCAGCATCAATATAAATCATGCACAAATGGCCCAGGAAAAAAAACTCCTGTGTTATTTCTGATGGCTCTTTTGCTTGGAATCTCTGACCAGAGTAAAGTGCTAGCCAGGAAAAGTAGTAGGTAGCACTCAACTGCTGGTTGAGGTATTTAAGAGAGAATGTGTTATTTGTCTGTTGTAATTCTCTCTGGTTTCTTCAAGAAATGAAGAAAGTGGGAGATCAACATTGCTAAGTTGTGTTTATGATTTTTTTTTTACTATAATTGACTTTGACACAAATCGATCAGCTGTTTATCACTTTTAAAGAAAGCAGCCAAAACTGTACTTAATAGTAAAGTTAGAACATTGCTGCACTGATCTGAAGAAATGAGGGATGAGTTGTGCTGGCCATAGCAGTTTTGCTTCACAGTTTTTCTGACTGCTGGCACTGGAGTTGAGAAGAGACTTTGTAATCTATTAAAACTGACATTTAGCTTTGCTTGAGGTGACTTGAAATTCTAAAAACAAATGCTCTGGAAATCTTATATGCTGCTGTGACAATCTGGAAAGGAATAAAAGTCCATTTCAGAAATGGCCTCTGATTTTTGTGGACCTCTCCTCTTAAATGCTTGACCTGGAGTACTTGAGCTGAGATTCAAAGCAACTGCAGCTTCCCTTGGCTTTAGCCGGCAAAGAAAGGTGGGTGTCTGGAAAAAACAAGCCTGCTTTGTCCCTTAGGCTGGACATTCAGAATGAGGAGACACATTTAAGCACCACATCTATCTGACACACTTGCTTGAGTTATGAGGGCAGTCAGAGGCGGAACAACAGCAACAACCCAGTTTCTCAGGTCTCCTACACTTTCTCTCGTAGCCTGCTCTTCCCTGTTGTTCGGTGGTAGGAACAAAAGGCTCTCTGGGGACAAGGACAAGAGTGGTTTTCTATAAAAAAAAAAAGTTGTTGCTCTCAGTCCTCCTCACATCCCCCTGATGTTGAAATTAATAAAATCCCCACTGTAGCTGTTGAATCTCTTTTATAGGTTTGTTGGATCTCCAGTGAGTAAGTATCTATAAATGTTAAATATTTAAGAAGTTAATTTTCTAGGCTTTCAGTGGCATTAAACAGTAGATAGGTTTTTATGGAAATCTGATTCTCCAACAGCTTTAAATCCCTAACAGTAACAAAAAAAAATTGCTGTTTTTCCAGCCACACAGTCTTTAAAATATTAACAGGGTTTTTTAAATTTTATTTGTACCAGGAGTCATTTTTCCAGCTGTTGAGCTGATCAACACTTTCACTTTTCTTCACTCCGAGTCCATCAGACATTTTTACATTTTTATTTTAGTTTTTAACAAGGAGGAAGTTGCGTTGACTTCTTGGTCTTATTCCTAAAAATATATTTCTGAGTGCAGTTTAAAGGAGGCTTGTCACCGGTGCCTGGATTGCACAGAAATCCTCTCTGATCCTGCGGAGCAATATTTTGCAGGCATAAATATGGAAAAGAGGCTGTTGCCATTGTGACATAGCAACAAAATACTTCTTATTTATTTGTACATGCCAGCCCAGTTCTGACATCAGTGGCACCAGCATAGAGTCAGATCTAAATCTTCTTGGGACACTGCAGTCGTTCTGCACTGTGGCATAATGCTGGGACATAAAATGCTCCCAGTAACTTTTCACTTGCCTCATGGAGACCCTCTGCTCAAAAACCATTCTTCCCTGAAGAAGTTCTTCATTCCCAATTGATATTCTGTGCCATTTACCTTCTTTCTTTCCTTCCTGCCTTCTCCTGTTGTCAGGAAGGGCAATGTGTCGGTGGGCTGGATGTAGGTCAGACTAGGGGAAAAGGACATTCCTAGGACCCTCACTCGAGGTCTTTTCCAACTTGTGTTAGACCCACTGTAAGGGACAGCTTCACTCTTCTATGTACTTCTCCTGGTGGAGAAAACTGCCTGACGCTGAAAGTGAGTGGGTGGGAAAAACCCTGAGAGTGGCCAGGATCCTGAGAGCTCATGGTGCAGGGGAACTGGGCATTGCCCATGCTTCAAGAACACCAAATCCTTTCAAATTGAGTCTTTGTATTCATGTGCCACTTGAAATGGCCACTGAGACCTTTGCACCCATTGGTAGTGCCAGAGGGGCTAGAGGGGAGCTGAAGGAGTGAAGAATTGAGGTGGTGGTGGTGAAGTGAAATGAAAGACATTGTCTGGTACTCTCTAGTGCTTGGCTGCAGCTGGCTCTGCAGCACTAATGGTCCTGTCATCTGCTATTATCATTTTACAGATCTATCTTGGTTTGGTTGTATAAAAACAATTAGCAAAGAGCATCAATTAAATCAGTCATAAGAGCTGTACATTGGCAACAACTAAAGAGATTGCAAGGACCAGATGAGGAAACCAATGCTTGTACTTTTGCTAGTAATTCTGGTCCTTTCTAGTTTATAGAAGGAGATGTATTAGGGAAGTTGCAAAATCCGGAACTTGAATGGAAAATTAATAGGATTCACAGAAACAGATAATTTTCCTAAGGAAAAAATAAACTCCCAAGGAAGTGAATGGCTCAGTATTTTGAGCACGCATGTTACCAGCAAATACGAGTTTAACAGACCTAGCTGTGTATGGCCCTTCTCTCTGTTGTTCAGCTCAGGGTTTAGAACATCTGTCAGTCATGGCCAGTGGGGTTTTGTGGAGTGAAGCATATGCCTTTATCCCTTCACTAGAAAGTGGTTGATTTTAGGCGGGATTTGGTGGGTTGTACTGATTATCCTTGACTTGATCTCAACCTTTTTGCTAAGAAAGTATCTTTTAGCTTATCTGAGAGAATGGAACAACATGCTAAGGCAATCACAACCAAGTGCCACAAGCCCCAGTGCCACCCATTCCTACTTTCGGTTATTGTAGAGCAAGTTTAAAAATAAGTTGACAATCATTGGTCTGTATCTAGGTTACCTTTCTTCCTCCATCTCCTTTAAGTTGGCAGTGGGCTCTTGGGCAGCACTCCCAAATTTCTTGGAGGAGGCTATTCTTCACACCCTCTGTTGAATGCTTTGGGACCGTGGTTCTGCATATTCTCGCTGTCCTCTAAAGACTGATGTGGGACAAGATCCTGCTCTCCTTTGTTTAGTTGTTCTAAAGATCAGGCCTTTTGCTTGGACTGTTGCCCAAGTATTTTTACAAGTCCAGACTTTCACTCTGCCCTTGAGAGCTGCTAGGGTTTTTTCCTCAGGATTTTGTTTATATATGTCTCTCCCTAGCCTGGCTTTTGGGGGAGAGAGAAATGCACAAGAGCTAAAAGGTCTTTGTTATGTATGGTAATTTGTAAATTAAAAAAAATCAGGCGCTCACCTTGGCCTAATGTCCAAGGTATGTTTAATCAAAGGACAAATCAGCTGACAATCAAAGTTCTTGTACAATGAAGGGGGAACATCAATCATTGTTTCATTCATGATTATTTTTCCCTGCCCCAGTAGAACTGTGTTGGCATGAAACCTAATCTGCCCATCACAAAGCCAATCCTATCACAAGGCCAATCCTTTCATCACTGCTCTGAGGCAGGGTTACATCAGACAAGGTGAAATTGCTGAAGTCTATCCACCACTACCCAGAGGTCATGTTCCAGATGGGCATGTGGTTTGATTTGCCTCCCTGCCCTCCCTTCCCTGTGGCAGCACCCTCTTCTTTTGAGCCAGCGAGCAGATTTGCAGGCTTTGCCTCTACTAGTAGAAAATGGGATAGCTCGGTTACGCTATGAACCCAGTCAGGAAGCAGTTGGCCTCTTGCCTTTTACATGTGGTCGGGTGAAGCTACCTACTGTCATGCTCTGCCAGTTTCTTTCCATTGGACCCAGGCAGAAGCTGCTTTAGGTTTCTCAGCCCCTTGGAGCTCTCTCCAGAAGTTGTGCCATATCCCAGGAACTGCCGTGATTTAGCTGGTGTTGATACAATGGCCATAGAAATGATGCAGAGTAGAACAGAGGCAGCTTAGAAAAAGCTGCTAAATCTTTGTTTTCCAAGACTTCCAAATTCGCTTTCAGGAGGGAATGTGTTACTATTTTCTTTCTGATAAGATTTTTGTTGTCTTCCCCTTTTCCCCTAAAATGGCAGAAGTAAAACGTGTTATGGTATGCAGTTGAAAGGAGAATTTGCTGTGTCCAGTGTCCTCCTGAAGACAGATATAACTAGACTCATAGACAGAAGTGTCTATAGAACTGAACTGTACATAGAACAATATAGGTCTACAAACTGATGTCATTATTACTACCACACCATATTTGTATTTCATATATTATTTGCAAAATACAGCCTATTCCTAGTTGAGATAAATTTCAGTTGCTATATGTTCTGTGTTGTTTCAGTTGCTATAGTGTACTGGAATCAGTGTCCTTTGACTTAACTTGAGGTTAAACACAGGAGCCAATTGTAACTTGGCTTTCCAGATTTATTCTAGCATTATTTGTGCATCTGATTCTGTGTCAAGTTTTGGGACTGCACACTTCGTGTAATATTTGCATGTCTTACTGGTGATTTTTACCTGCCATAATCACAATTGCATGGTCCATTTCAGGAATAATGCCTGTAAACTGTTTTAAATGTATATCTGAAAATGTGAGCATGAGGATTCAGGGAGAGATTCATGGTAGTTAAACTGCCTGACAAGCATTGCATTCAGGACACTCTTTTGCTGCTGAAGTTGGGCAACAGGTTCATAAATGAGGAAGAGGTCTGAATGTGAACTTGAAGACTTTGATGAACCCAAATGAAAACTTCATAAGGAAGATAGTAAGAAGCAACACAAGCTTTTTCTGATTATTTCTTTTCTTTTTTTATGCTTAGGGCCCATCCAAGGCACAAATGGAAGGTGAACTCCACTGCTGCCAAGTCCCCAAAACGAAGCAAAGGCAACTCATTTGGAAGATAAGGTAGCCTGTATTTTCATAACTAGAACCATTTACGGTGAAGTTCCTAATGTCATAAATGAAAGGACACGAGCAAAGAAGTTATGTTATTTCTGCCTTGAAGAATAGGACAAATGAATCGCGTCTGGGCCCTGTCCCTTTCCTTACCTCCGTCTATTGCTCTTCTGCCATCTTTGCTGTTTCTGATGGCAATAGAGTAATTCCAGCCATGTGCCCATCAATTTTCCCCCTAACTCTGCCTACCTAAGGTCCTGGTGCCAAGGATGTGATTTGACTGCTGTGGAGTATCACTTCAATGCATTTTTGTAGCTTTGACAAAATGGGGATATTATGCAGAATACCAGTCTAACTGGACAGAACTGGGCTGGAGGGTCTTTAGAGAATGGGGTTTCTCTAATTTCTCTGAGAACTTGCTCAGTTTGTCTGTGTGAACCTTTCTAAACCTTCACAATGACTTGCAATCTCTAGTACTTGAGTCTGTGGGAAGGAACAGAGAAAAAGGTGTACTGTGTCATCCCAGAAGTGCAAGTAGTCCTCTAGCTTGGGTCTGATTTGGGACATAGCAGTTGTGTAAGGAGAAATCTATAACACAGCAAGAATAGTGATACTTCCCTTGATTATACCTTCCGATCCTGCCGTAGTCTGCAACTAAGAAACTTCTTGAGCCAGAGATTTGTTCTTCTTTTCCCCTCTCTGAGATCAGTGGCAGCTGTAGGCACTCGGTAATCTCTGAAGCCCAGGCTACTATATTTAAGTGTCTAAATATAGATGTAGCGGCCTATGAGCCTGTGGGTACCATTGAAATGGACTGGAAATTTCCCATTTGCCTCTTTGGGGATTGGATCAGGCCCTATTTCAGGTAACCAGCTTGAAAAAATAAAATTGGATTAAGTGGCTTGTGCAAGATGGTTGAACAAATGGGACAAATGGCTGGCAAGGCTCAGGAGCTCTGGATGCCATTCCTGGGCTCCGACTGCCGAATTAAATTTGTTCTCCTATAGAAAGAGCTCATGCTGATAAGCATGCAATAGAGATGCAAAGGCAAAGTACTTCTCAGAGTACAGTGCTGCAGTGGTATTTCTTGCTTGCTGTTCTTTACAGCAATGTTTCGAGAGAGCAGGAGCTCACAGGACGCATTAGTATGACTTCTGCTTGGTTAACAATATGACTGAGACAGAACCTCCATCTGTTGGTCCAGAAAGGATTCATGATTTTCAGTCCTTCTGTTCATCCTGAAGTGTATATGTGTAACTAGTTATATAATTCAGTACCTCCTATTTAAAATAAAGGCATTTAGAGAGGAGGAAGGCACAGAATCATCAGAATTTGCTGTAGCGGGAAGTAGGTGTAATTTAGGGATTTACCCTGTACAGGCTATAGCTCCTAAACTCATCGCAGGGAGATGAGCCAGCCTAGCAGTGAGCTGTGCCGCAAATATGCGCTGAGACCCAGATCCCTTTCCCTTTGAAGGCAGGGAGAGTTAAACCATTGACTTCACTGCAGTTGGGTTAAGCCTGTAAATAGTTCTTAACACTTGCATATTATTAGTTACTCTCAGATCTAAGCGTACTTGATCTCTGAAGGAATTCGACTTTGCATACAGTCAGACATTCCTCATTTCTCATTAGTTAGGTAAACGCATGCGCAGAGAAGTTGGGTTTGTCATCTTAACCCAGTTGCTTCTTCCTGAGAGGGTGATGAATGCTCTTTCAGAAATTGTGTGAAATACAGCATTTCTGTAAAGAAATGTGTAGTTCATCTCGCAATGAACTATGTCTGTGACAGCTGAGCAGGGAAGGCTCAGGCCCTGCATAGGTTGAAGTCTTATGATGTGGGGCTGTTGGCATCTGCTCTGCATGTCACAGAACATAAGGACAGCAAGTGGGTGGTTCAACAGCTGGGATGGGAATGGAGGGGGATAGCAGTGAGCTGTCATCTGATGGCTATAGCAAAGGGAACGTGAGGCTTTGGAACACTGTCTGTAATTTAGCGTGATTTGCTTTGTAGTGTATTCAACTTACGTAAACTCCATCTCTTGCTTTTTCTTCATCTTCTATTCCCCAGTACAGTTGCATGCTTCCCCTTTCACAAACATACACAGAGAGAGACTTCCCTGAGGATTTATCATCAAGAAAAGCAATCAGCAGGTGCACTTGGCACATAACACACAAATAAGGGGACTACAATAATAGCACTGAAGGAGCAGCCATAAAGGTGGGAAGCTGGATGCACACAAAAGGAGTATGTTAAGGTCTGAGGTACTTGTACACTCCCTTCCTCGGACATCATGGGGAATGATCACAAGACTCAGCGTTAGGTGATCAGCGTGGTCCTGCAGTAGGAGATGGCTTAATGCACTGGAGCAGTCATCCTGCCATGATATGATGGGAGCATGGCTTGGATAAGCAGACTTGAGACGTTCTTAGTACCGCTGTTAATGCTTGCAGTTGGATTTTGTCACTCATTAAGCCTGTTTTGATTTTCATTTCAACAAGTCCAAGTTGCTATATCTTAATCATATGCAACGCACTTACAGTTCGCGTTCCTCTTCTAAGAACTGAATGAGTTGCATCTTGTCTGGTTGATATCTCTGGGCACATTCCATGCAGAAGACATTGGGCAGCCACACCCAGGGCCAGAATTTTCTCAAAACCACCAGGGGTTGGTTTTTCCAGTGCTATACATGCAAATGCAAAACACAAAGCTAGCCATTTTTACTTGCCGCTTCCAAGTACAAAGGCTTGGACCTGGACATGTGGGTAGGAAAGCAGTCTAAAATTAGACTTACCTAACCTGACCTTGCAATTAAGCACGATATCTAAGCATCCGTGGGAATGATCTCCAGGCCTGAAGTTATTGCCTGTTGTGAGCTGGGCTGTTTCCCTGTCTGAGGGTAGTACTGTATTGTTCTCTTAAGGGCTGTGTGAGTCACATCTTATATGAGTTGTTTTATCACTCTAATTAGTCTACATATTGAGGGGGGAAAAAGGAGGGTGTACAGAAGGGCAAAGGCAAAACATATTAGGAGTTCCTGTAAACTTGTAAGGCTTTCCATATGATTTTCTAGTTGAGAAATAAAACACCTCTAACTTCTTTCATCTAGACTACAACAGTGAGACGTCTCTTTCATATGTCAGTGGTATAATCTACATAATGAACAAAACTTCACAGATGGACTGGCTGATGCAATGGACATTCTTTTCATAAATTGCCTCTCAGTTTTATCATTTTCTTTGGTTTCCCACAAGATGGGCTGAATATTGACAATTACTGAGCTATTACTTCCTATGTTGCATAACTTATAAAAGTGCTGTAATTCAGTGAGGTGAGATTTTGTTCCAGAATAATCAGTGGCACAAAATAGCTAGAGGAAAAGGCAGACATTAAAAAGAGAGGACCCCCTCCAAAAAAACCCCAAAACCACTTTAGAATGTGTGTGCCCTTTAAAAAACAAATAAACAAACAAGCCCCACTCTGATTTCATACTTTACTTTTTGACCAATGTCATTAAGTTAATGTGTGGGTGTTGCCCCCCCCCCCCGTTTATGCAATGATACAGCTCTTCTGACTGTCTTGGAACTTGTCTGTGCCTTTGGCTTTTGAAGTTTTTAAAACTTGTTTTAGGTTTTATTACAAATGCTTTTTTTAAACTAAAGGCCTTTTAGGAATGCAGGAAAATATTTGTTTTGAAGTCCTGCTTTCACCTTCATTGCTTTCCTTGGCCAACACTCACCACTTACTCAAATTCACAAAATTCTAGGACTTCAGATTTTATTTCCGCAACCCTACTTGGTAGGTTAGAGATCAAATCCTTTCTGACTTTCTCCAAAGATGGTTGATGGTGACGTGGTTTTAAACTCTGTTTCAATCTAGCCTCCCAATTATTGCTGGATCAGAGAGGTAAAGTTAGAGAGGTTGAATTTACTATGACCATATGTCTAGGACTTGGAAAAGCTTTGTGGAAAACAAAAGTCTAGTTTATATGAAAGAGGGCATTTTCTTTTTCTGCGTTATTGGATGCGTCATCCCAGCCAAGAACCTGGAAGACATTAAGGTAGATGTGATTGTCACAAACATTGAGGTTTTAAATTTTTTTAATGGACGAGCTGTACTTTTAGTGAGTATGAGGTGGAACTGCAACCCACAAGTAAGTATGAAGGTGACATTTTGGTTATCCAGGAACAACAGTAATGTGCAACAGTTCTCACTTCTCATTAGGTATGTGTATGGGGAGAATATAAAATTTTATGTAGTGATGGTTTCCAATAAAAGGAAAGATATCTCACTCTTGGAGTGAAACTCAGACGTTCACTTGTCCAAAGAGTTTGCCTAAGGCCTCCCCAAACTCACACTCTCCTTTTTTGTCTTTCACAGTTGCCTGATTGCTGGGTCTCCAGCACTTACTCTGTCTCGCAGAGCATGTCTGCCGTCCAACTGAAGGTGTGATTGCTCCACCTCATGTACCCGTACCAATAGCGGTGTAATGGCACTGGCAGATGCTTAGTTGCCAAATATATTCGCAAAGTCTCGGGCAAACATACTGAGCCTGAGCTGAAACGCCCACTGCTGTCAGCCATACTCCTATGCTAACTAGATCAGATATCAATAACACTACCTTGGGGATGGCTAAAAAAGCGGTGCTAGTACTTTCAATTGCACTGTAAATGTATCTTCAGAAGTTCCTGCAGCTGGGATCAAAGCTGTACTGCTTTGAGTAATAGGCAAGTATGGAAAATACGTGGTCCCTTCCGCGGAGATTGTACATGTCCTCCCAGAGAGGTGTTTTTTGTTGATTCTGATGAAATGCCAGTGTCTCGGCTTTAAGCTGAAGCCTTTCACAGGCGTTTCCATGCTATCTTTCTTTAGACTCTGTTCAGGTGTTGCACTAGATCATATCTTCCCTCCTGCCCACTTGCCTGGGACCATGACCTCTGAATGCCTTACTCTCTATTTTAGACATATTGTCCTGATACTTTATGACATGGAGCTTGAAGTCTGTGCTTTACAGGGTGAACCAAACAATGGGCTGGCTGAAACAACTTGCTCAGGGACGCACAGGCAGCTGGGGTTGAGCTAGAAATTAAGTCCCTGTCTCTTGAATTCCAATTAAGTTCTCTCTCTACTTGTAGAGGAAGGTAGGAGGACTTCAGGATCTTCCAAAAGAACAACATTCTGCTGAAACTGTAGTTCCAACCCAACTTTTTAAACCTGGGTGCCAGAAGTGAGATACATCCACTTGTATGTTGTCATATTAAGGAGCACCACTTTCAGGAGTGTCTGTCCTCAGCTTCCAGAATTGCACCTACTCCCTTTTCAAACCACACGCTCTATTTTGAAACCTAGTAGACATACTGTGCCTATACATCTCATGGGGATTTGTAAATTTGGAGCCAAACTTTGGTCTCTGAGGGCCACTGATACCTTCTTGAACTTGGAAAAAATGTTATCAATGTTAAATGTAATCAAATGCTTCAGGCAGCACTTATGCTTTGATCAATTTGAGATTTCCTTGGGGAAGGGAAGAGAATAGAGCCCATCCGTTCCTGGTCCCATCTCAGATAATCCATGGCAGAGGGAGGGAAGTGATGTCCTGATTTATTATTGGTGATGTGTAACATGATGCAACTGCTACACAATGGAAGAGGAGGTTGCATTTGTAGACTGAATGATTCCTGATTGAATATCCATTCAGTTTTTTCCTTTTCTGCTCATTCATTACTGGTATACAGACCATAATTTCCTCTAACATATTTTAATCCCAGGTTAGCAACTCATTTGTTAGGAGCTGTTAATCTTTGGTGTTTTATTCACCTTTCTGGGCACACTGAATACATAATAAAAACTCAATATCCAGATTATATCAGCTAACTGAAATTTGTTAGAGAATACACATAATATTGTTATTGTCTCCTTGACCAGAGGAGTGTGTAAGCATTTCCAAAGTAAATGCAAATGTGCTTTCCATGAGCGTTTCTGCCAGTAAAATCTGATCTTGCCAAACCTCATGGCAAACTAGCACAAAAGATGTGTGAGCATGGAAGAAGCAGATCTATCTAAATATTCAAATGAACATTCACATTGTTAACTCTTCATTTAGCCCTCCTGGATTTCTGCATTTCTCTTGATCGGGAAGGCATTTAGTCTGTGCAAAACCTCGGGTTTAGATGCCCTTTATAGTCTGGCTTTAGCCTTACACGCTTTTATGGAGACAGCTGACTTGGGCAAGTCGTACGGACACAGTGGGTCATCCCACTTAGTGCTGCATTTCCAGTTCCAGGGTGCTTTCCTGGGGACACTGAATGGGAGGAGTGTCTTCTGCAATCACAATGCTGTTAAGGTTGGCAGGGACCTCTGAAGATCATATAGTCCAGTTCTAACCCCACGAGCAAGGATGGCTAAAGCAGGTTCCTCAGGGCCATGCTGAATGTCTCCAAGGATGGAGACTCCACGGCCTCTCAGGGGAACTTCTTCCATTGTTCAGACTACCCTCATGGTAAAGCAACTGTTTCTTGTGTTTAAATGAAGTTTCCTGTTTTCCTGTGTGCTCATCGCCCCTTGTGCTTTTACTGGATACCACTGAGGAGAGTCTGACTTTGTCTTCTTCTCTGTCAGGTATTTATCCGTTAAGTTCTGTATTTCTGCAGTTATGCAATTTACTGAGCTCTTCACCATTCGTTTAAAAATAGGATTTTTGCTTTTTCAGTCAGAGCCATTTAAAATTTTTACTCTAAAGGCACAGGAACCAGGAGGAAGCTGGGGTTTGGTTTAGAAGTGACCCTAAGGCCACCCCTGTGCTCTCCCCTACAGAACACGCTGCATCCCACACTGGCCGCTCTCCTCTGCGTGGAGGTATGCACACCTATGGCAGTGTCTTGTTATCACACCAAAATATTAAGCAAATAGTTTTTGTTTTTTACTTGCCCACGTGTATCAAATCTTCAGCGTGAGGGAATGTCACCTGAGGCAGGAGAGAGAAAGGTGCATTTGCTTTTGTAGCTCATGCTGAGACACTAGTCTCATTTACCCTCCCTCTTTTTTGTCTTCCCCACGTCCTCTCCCTTATTATAACTTGGCTAGAGGCAGAGAAGATGTTGGCTTCCCTGGTTGGTTGGTGCAGTGGTAACTCTTAAAAAAAAAAAAAAAATTAGTCCTAATTAAGGAGTTGTCCTCATGATTTGTGGTTCTGTATACTGGAAAGCAGGCCAAGGCTGTCTGATTTCATTTCTGTAAAAGAATGTAACTCCAGTTCCTTGCCAGTTTACTGCCCGGCATGGGGAATGGTATAGATAATTTCTCATGGTCCCAAAGCTTTCAACAATACTCCATTATGTTTCATGACTCATAAATGGGCTGGTGCCCATGGAAAGCCATGTGTCTCAGTGCAGGCAGCACAGCTCCCCGCAGTATGTTTGAACTGATTTCATAGCCTCCAGACCTAGCATGGTTTATTATTTTCATGACTTGCTCACTGTTCTCATTGTTGCTAAGACCGTATTGCATCAGTAGCAGGAATAAAATTAAAGGCCCTGATGCGTTTTGATGCGAAATTAAAAGCACGATATGCAGAGCTTCAAATGAATGCAGAAGAAAACAGGATCAAACAAAAGACTGAACTGAAGTTCAGATCTAATGGCTCTGAGATAAGCAGCTCGTATAAACTGCAGAGACAGCTGATCTAAATAAGACGATAGTATCTGGACTGATGTAGCTGCGGTGACTATCGCTGGTTTACCTGTGCACTCGGGGCTCTGCGGATGAATGTTGCACATCCTCTCTATTAAATCGGAATAAACGGAAGGATTAGGAAGATATGATCTATAATCTTGAGTCTGCTCCTGCAGCCTTTATTCAACGGAGCCGAATCAATGAAGCCAACTGTTACTTGCGTAATTATCATTACTTGCTGCTTTCAGCCTGCTAAGTACTGTGCAAACATACGTGAAGCCACAGTTCAGACCTCGACACCCGGGTAAAGGCTGGGAGATTACAGTGTTGTGTTTATGGCCCGATCCTGCTCTTAATGTCCATGGAAAAACTGCTGGTTGGCTTCTTTCCTCAGGATTTTTTAATCCTATTGTGATTTCCTGGGGTTTTGATTCAGTTGGCGTGATCTCAGCAGCCTTGTGATACGGGGAGGGCTGTTCCAGAGGGGCTAGTTTGGAATGGAAGCCAAAAGGGGATCAGTTTAGGAGGGTTGAATGGAGTGGTTTTGTCTGCTGTTGTAAAGACGTTTTGTAATACTCAGATAACTTATTGAAATGGCTGCCAGGTACTGTTGCAAGCATATGACTGTGGAAATAGCTGCTTGAGTAATAAGAACAATAGAATTTGGGAAAAAAAAAATTATATTATTTCTCTCTTTTTTTCTTTTTGCTTGGATAATAAAAACAAACAAGTCACTATTACTTTATTTGCCTAGTTAGATTCGCTTTCAGATTCTTATATTCCAGGCTAAGATAACATTTAGGTTATAATACTATAGATTGAAGACTTTTTATTTTTGAAAAACAATCCTTTTCTTTCAAATCTTTTTCCTCTCTCTCTAATGGAACCATTTATTCAGTCTTAGATACTTGAATTTTAAAAAAATTGCTTGTAGATTTAGCCTCGAAAAAGCATGCATGAAGTATTTTAAAATGCACGTTCTTATTGAAGTTGCTCTTTGTTACATAATTTCCCATTTTCTATTTCTTTCTTCTTCTGATTTAGCCAATTACCAAGTTCTTAATGTACATATTTATTTGAGAGGGCTGAATATATTTGGTCTAGTGAAAGAAAAGTATGTTCTATAAACAGATCTGTTCCTTCAGCAGAGCTTCATCTGCTTCGTTATTTTTTTGGAAGGAGTTGCAGCAGTAACATTGGAGATGTGCTTGGTTGCTTGAAACAATCACTGGGCATTTGTACAGAAAACAGAGATTGAAGTCAGGAAGCTTTAAGAAGTAAAGCATGTGTGGATCTGTTGTGATGCCTAATGATTCATTTAGTGTGCTGTGCTTAATGATTATAATGACTATATGTGGTAATCCTGCTACCATCCTCACCTCCCCCTTCCTTTCTCATCCCTTTTCCCCCTGAAATAGGCAAGCAAAGAAAAATCCAGCAGCAGACAGTATCAAGCGTGGTGTTAGGCAGACTGGGCTGGCAGCAGGTATGTGCATTTACCACCCTGGGCAAGATTCAGAATCGATTCGGGAGTCCAGGTTTCCCGCAGCCTGGCCCACGCTTGTGGCTCTCATCAATTTTCCACAAGCTATAAGAGGGAAAATTCCCTGCTGTGGACCGCGCTCGGTGACTGCAAGCTACGGAGGATGCAGTCCCTAGCTGCAGCTGGAAGTGCCTTCCTATCCATGTAGCTGGAGCCAAAGGACCTGGATTCGTTCTCTGATGCTGAGGGAGGCAGGAGCAGTAATTAATTAGCTAGATGAGCTTTTCCATTGCGCAGAGTCTGGTCCCATGACCCCAGACAGTTTTCATTGCAAAGTGAAGGGAACATTTATTTATTAAAGCTTAAGGCAAAGGTGCAGGTAGATAGGTAAAAGTTTTGGAAACAACCTAAAATCCTTGTAATGTGTAGCAGCCTGGGGAACTGTTTACCCAATTTTTATGAAGAATGCCCTCCTTCCATCCCACCTCTGACCAACTCCAGACTAGCCACCTGCCTAGACATGCTCCTTGGGGATTTTTCTCTCAATTCAAATGCAAATACTATGCTGATAGCTTGCTCAGGAGATTGGCAGCTAACGTTACTCCGGGTGCAGTCAGATGAATGTTTTCCCCAGCAGCGGCGGCAATTTAGAAGTTTTGCTCCCACCTTTGGCCACTTGCTCCTGGCACTGTACCACAGAGTTCATTGCCCCCTCAGTTGTGCTGACACAGCTCTTTGTGGAGACATGAAATGATCCAAAATTAAAAAAAAAACCAACCCAACTGCTACCCAGAAGAAGTTTCCCTGACCCAGTTCACCGCATAGCCCCACAACCAGTTGCATCAGCACAAGCAAACAGGAGGTAAATTGAGGTGTAGGGGTGGGAACAGGAGACCTGGGTTAAGCAGGAAAGTGGGAACTTCTCTAACTCTGTTTTTTCCTGGAAAAGTGGTTGTGTAATTACATCTTCAGGTTGTGGTCGTACAGTATCAGATCTGTGCATCCAGAGGTAGTAAATTGATGTAGGTCAGGGATGGGAATGCAGTTTCCTTCCCATTGACCAAAAGATGCAGAATCTATACTGGCTTTGCCATTTTTTCAGCTTTATGCTGGTGGCAGGAGGATGGAGAATACTTGATCAAGCATAAAGTTGAGAGGTGCGGGTAGGCGATATTTGATCTGGCATAAAGCCTGCTGGTACAAAGTTGACATGGAGAAACGTTTTGAACAAATTTGAACCGGCAGAGCTTCTACCGGTGCTGCATTTTGTCCCATGTGATTGCAGCATTTTTGGTCAGGATAGAAACTGGTCTCAAGTGTATTGTCAAACCATGGCGTGGAGGTCTCGCTCTTCTTCCCCCATCACAGCTCTTAGCAGGAAGCTGTCTTGCTCCTGAGTGAGACATTTGCTTCCCTCCTTCATGGTCCCCATGTATCTTTAGCACTGCTTGAAGTTAGTGCTCTTTCATGCCTCCTGTGTCATCAAAATCATAATGAAGAACATTGACACTTTGCTACACCCCGCTTGGCTTCTCAAAGAGACTGTACAAGACCTTTAGACCTGCCATCAAAACAGCAAGCAGACCGGCAAGCAAGGTGCTTGTTTGGACACAAGCTTTTGGGACAAGTCTGTCCCATTTCCTGTGGACAGGATTTGGGATTCCTGAGATCCCAGAGTGAATGGGAAAAGCAAGCTATCTCCCCAGAGGCTGAGGAAGGTGAAAGGTGCAGCTGTTGTTTTCATCAGAGGTGAAGTTCAGAGGCAGGAGGTAGACTGAAAACATGAGTGTTTGCTGCGGAAAATGTGGACTTAATGCTCTTGACCAGTAGCTTGTGTGGAAGCGGTTTATTGATTTATCCAAAATGCACACTTTGCAACCTCTTCTTTGAAAATTGTTCCAGAAAGTCCTGTTGCTTCTGATGTTTCACTCTACGCTCTAGTTCCTGGCCTAGCTTCTAGCTGGCAGATGTGGACAAAAGCTGCCTCTTGGCAGGAAAGGAAGGTTTGGTTCTGATGTCCATCAGGATCAGACCCTCTCCCATGAGGCTGCTGCTGAGGAGATGCAGAGCTGAGGGTGGCCAGACAGTAGCTGTTAGCGAGCAATTACTGTCCTGATCAGATTTGCTAATGTAATGAGTTAATGCCTAAATAAAATTAGTTAGAACCTAGTTAAAATAGCACGGCAAGTCTGAGGAGCGACATATGCTGATGCCTTCAGATATGCGTTGAAAACTGATTTCTGTCTGAAGGATATGAAAATGTGAACTGCTGGCTGAGTACAAGATACTGTGTTATTGAATAAACGTCAAAATCAGTGAAAATACAGGCCCAGATATCGAAGTAGTCTGGGGTGCACATCTGGGAGGATTATTTTCAAGCACAAGGGCTATAAGTCTGAACACATAATGAGGAGATATGTGCAGAAGGTTAATTAGGTGCGTTTTCCTGAGCGGTACCTGGTATATACCCATAGTCCCAGTGCTTGAATAGGCAAGTCTGATGTGTGTCTAATGTTAGCATTAGACCTGGCAAAGTATTTTTAATGACGATATTTGGACATGCAAGTCAACACACAATTACTTTTGTTTCCCTTTTTCTCTACTTTTTTATGATCCGCTAAAGGTACCTAGAGGATGCTTTGTTCCACTGTAGCTCCCTTCACCTCATTCAAACAAACTTAATATGCTTTTCTGGACAGCAATCAAGTTTATATTTGTGCCAGCACCCCAAGCTTGTGCTGACTTGTACCATTGTGGCAATAACTGCTAATGAGTGCAAATGTGTTCCTGGAAAACCCTTGATGCTGGAGAGGCATCTCTGACTGGAATGATGCTCCTGGCTATGAAATAGCTGAACACCTGTTCCTTGCTTAGTGAAGGAAAAAAAAAAACCCCAACCAAAAAACCCCCAACCAAACCCAAAAGACCCTCGGGAGCTCTGCTCACTTTTTAATTTCCAAGTGCCCCCTGACTGCAAGGCCTGCTGTTAAAACTCACAAGATTTTTTTTTTAATATTTTTTTTATGCCAGTCTTGCAATAATTGCCACATTCCTTTATTGGCTCAGAAACGAACCCTGCTCTTCTTGCGTGCAAAGGGCTGTCATGATATAACAGATGGGATCGAGGGTTGACCATCGAGAAACAATCCCTGCAAAACCCAGAAGGCGGTGGGAGGAGGAGGGGTATTGGGAAGGCTGTTTGGCTTGGTGACATGAGGATTTTTATGTTCTAATGCTGACCTGTAATGGTGAGTCCTGCCTAAACAAAACTAAGAACTGGGCTATATTTATTGCTTAAATATATTTGTTACTTGCTTGTAGTAGGCTTTTTCTGCAAAGTTTTTCATCACTGCTGCCACTAATGGTGCTGTGCTGGTATTCATGTAGGAGGGCTGGAGGTCATGTTTTTCCTATCAGGTCTCACAGTTCCTTCTTTGCACAGATTTCTTCCTTTTCTGGGCCTATGCGCTGACCTGACCAAGTAATTCAAAAATTGATGTGAAGCACTGTGGTCCTGTCACGTGATTTTGCTTCATTCCATTCATCCCTGTCGTTATGTTTAAATATCAAGTCACCGTAAGCCAATACCGGCTGACTGAAGAGAGCTCTCAGGACGAGTTCAGCTGCAGTAGCTATTCCCAGGGACAAAACTGATCTAAAAGTCCACTCAGGTGCACGGCTTGATGTAGTCAAACTCATTCTGGTTTTGGTGTGGCAACACTTATTAGGGGACCTTAGGCCTTTCACTGTCCTCCTAGCTGTGAAGAAAGCAATGGAGAGATGCTTCAGAAAAACTGAAGATGCCCCAAACAGTTGGAAATGTCTCAGCTGTGTAGTGCCCTGCTCGGTGCAGCCCGCCTGGTCATCCCGGGCACACAGTGCTGGGGCTGGCGGTGGCCGATTGGAGAGGCCCATCTCCTGTGTCATCCCAGAAACTGGGTACAGGAGGCTGATTAGAAACAGCTTGAGGATTATCTGCAAAGGAGGATTTGGGCTGAATATGCACCAACCAGGCAGCATTCCCAAGTTGAATCCCTGCACTATGTTATTGCCCTGGCCTTTCCTCCAACCGATGTTCCTTCTCCATTGCCGTGGTGATGATGCTGCTGAAGACTATGGAGGGGCAGACTTATGGTACTGCCAACCTACCCTGCTCCTCACCACAGAATTCAGCTGCCACTATTAGACTTAAAGCCCCATCTCTACTCCCACTGAGGCTATGGGGGTCTGTTCAGCTTTATGGGAGCTGGATCTGGGGAGGAAAACAAAGGATATAAAGAAAAAAAAGTACCCCCGAATAGATTTATCATAACCTCTAAAAAAACCCCACCCAAAACCAAACAAAAAAACCTCCCAAAACCCCCAATAACTCCACAATCCCCAACCAAACAAAAAAACCCAACCGACCATGGAGTCAGGTTGTCAGCTAGTATAAACTGGACTCACTCCTAACGGCTGAGGAGCTGGCCCGTGTACAGGCAAATTCACAGTTGGCTCTTCCTTTCTGCATTTATTTTGCCATCTGTGTGGTGATTTTTTTTTAAACAGTACACGAGTCGCATCACCTTCAGCTTTGAAGGTTTTACAGATGCACCAAAATGCACTTTCATCCCCTGCTGAATCTTGAAGGGGATGAAGATTAAAGGCTCTCATCTCTAGATTTGTTTGGCATCTGTGGTCCATCCTGGGGATCCGTAACTCCTCCAGGGCTGAGAACAAACAGTTCTTGACTGTTTTCAAAATCTATTTGTACAAGGCAGTTCATCATTTTGACTTTATGATATGTGTGTTCGCAGAAATATATAGAACCATTTTAATAGCTTCAAGCTGTTCTAGGTTGACCGACCCAAGTAGGCACTGGCAAAATCTGAAGCTATTACTTCATTAGCTGTTGTTCATGAGACCTGGATGGGTCAGAGGAATGGATGAAAAATAGTTTTTTCCTTTCTCGGGTACTGGTGTGAATTTGAATATAGGATGGTCTGAGTATTGCTGGGTTATATGAGACTAGTTTAAGGTCTCTCAGTTCAATTTCTAAGGAGCTGAAGAATCGTATCAATTAGCTGCCTTTACCTTTTTCGGCTGCGTGGAGTGCTGTACAGAACTTTCTTTCTCCATTCTGTCTTTGCCAGAAACAGTTGCTCAGAATGATATTAAACAGTAACAAAAAAAAAAAAGAGAGGGAACAGCTGTTTCCAGTGATTAGTAATGGGGTGGAAGGGAGGCAACAGTTCAGGATGTGTTCCCAGCCTGGAAAAGGTACACGGTTTTAGTCTTTTTGCAGCTCTCTCCATTGTCAGAAAAACATGTCTCCAAACACGGTGGAGCGGGCTGGGGCCGGCCCCTGCGGCCACCTCCTGCCGTGGAAAGGCCTTTGCTACGGGTGGCTGGTGACAGTGGAGCGGGGACGATGACCCCGGTACCGCCCCTCCGTGCCCTGGCGGCCGGGAGTAACGCGGGGCAGCGCGCCCTGTGGGCTGCGCCGAGGGAGGTCTTCTGCTGCCCGGACCTCGAGGCTAAGGACTGCTGCTGTGGCAGGTCTGAACTGGCACTTTCAAGCCGGACTTCCACACTCTGGCCGCCAAAATGCCTGAACGAGCTTTGCAAATAGACTCTAATTTCTGGATGAAAGTAGATTGATGCAGCTACCTCTGAAGGAGATTTCTGAAAGCGGCACTTGAGCACAAGCAGTCAATATTTGTACATTGCAGCGTTAAGCTGTTCTCAGCAGAAGAATAATTATCTAATAGTTAACACACTACAGCTTGGAAGTGGGAAGTCAAATACTTTTTGCCTGCTGTTACCTTAGTTACTCTGTCTATACATTGGGGATAAAATGAGAACCCCTTACAACCGGCCTGTGGAGCTGTTGCAAGTGTTAATAAATGTTTGCAGAGCTCTTTAAAGTTCTCCGATTAAAGTAATTATAAACATGTAAAGTGTTAAAATCTTTTTGTAGACATGGCTGTTGTGAAAAGGATTGGAATAGAAGAAGCTGGATCTCAATGTTGAGAAACTGTTGAAAGCAGAATTTGAAAGAGAATAGTTATATGTTAAACTGTAACCATGAGAGATTTTATATATTTAAAGAAAGGCAGATCCTGTGGTACTGACACAATATGCCAGGCTTTTTTCCACTCTGCCAAGCCAAACCACTCTATTTCCTGGTAGGGATTCTGAGAAATATACTCTTATCTTCTATTTAAGATGTGCTTTAATTATTATTACCCACTGCAGACAGTCAGAAGTACAGACGTAGCTATCTCCCATAGAAGCTATACAAGAGATATCTGGGGGTAAGAGGAGCTTACAAATTGTTCATGTAATCTCAGAATTAGACCCAGAACACCCCTTCTCCTGCCCTGTTTGTCTCTTGCTGTTTGTTTGTTTGTTTGTTTTTTATAAGCTAGGCAGTGACTGTGTACCTCCCTGTGGGTGTATAGTGCCCAAAGAGCCCCATTCTTGGCTTTTTGGCAGTGTTGTATTAAGTGTTTCATAATAAGCTTCCAGTGTTAATAGTAAGGCAAGAAGACTTGACGTTTCTAGACTATAATTGGCTTGCATCCTCCTCCGCAGTAGTCAGCGGTAACAGAGACCCTGTGCCAAGTTGTAGCACCAGTTACACCCAGACAGCCTTTGGACAGTAAGGGACAGTAGACTGGGTGATGTAGCTCTAATATCACCAAACTGGAAAAAAGTGAAGCCAGGGAGTTGATTTTTATAATACTGTATATATTCTTTTTATTGAGAGACTAGATTTAATAAATCCTTAATGGTCTGTTTAGAAAAGTCCAAGCCAAGTCACAAACTTATGAGGATGGGTGTGGGCAGAGATGTTAGCAGAAAAAAGTGGCTGTCTGAGTTGGCCAAATAGACTTATGCAATTATATCTAAGAGTGGAGCTACCTACGTAAGTGAAAAATGAAGAGCGTTTCTGTCACCCATGACTTGGTGCAGAAATCAAAGCGAGGAAGCTCACTTAACGATTACATGCAAGAAACCCCAAAGTCTGTCATGTTCCAAAAAGTTCAAATACACTCTGTCCTGACTACTGGGAATTAAAGCAAACGTGGTTTGCATGTCATGCCAGACAGACGTACCAACTGAAAACAGGACTACTCCCTGCCACGTGGAGAGGCAAATTATCAGAGAGGGGGGAAAATCTGTAATCAAGGTATCTTGGAAGGTCTTTTTAGCCAGAATGATAGTGATAGGAATGTTGTTGTCAGACTGGAGGGGACCTTAGGAAGGTAAATCCCAAACATGGGATGAGGGACACATGGCTAAATACAGAGGAGTCTTGGGCAACTCAGCCTTAACTCATGCTGGCAAAAATACACCCTGGAAAAAGCTGACATTACCCATACTCATATGCTGCGGCATGGGGTGTCCTATGAAATCATAATAGCGTCCTAGAAACACTATAAGAGCGTTCTAGGGCTTTCCACAATGAACCTCTGCCCCATGCATCTCACCTTACTGTAGAAGTCTCAATGTTATTGATAATTGTCTTTTGTGGGTTCATTTCTGGAAACATGGCCTTTTCCATTGACTGCTGTTTTGGTACAGAAGAAATTAGTGATGTGTTTGTCTAGGTATCAAGCAGATCAAGTTAATGACATGTAAAGAAGCCTATTGAGAGCTGCCTAAAATTTGCTTGCACATATACTTCCATTGATTTACAGAACTGTTTTTATTCTTATTTCCTTAAACTGTTGTGAACATTCTTAAATAAATGGAGCGTGGCTCATAAGTTGTAGTTCTAGTCAGCTCCTTACTGATGTCAGTTAATCAAGGAGACTTAGCTGAAAAAGACGGCACAAGAAGACTGAACTGAGTAATGAGGTTCTAGATGGATTTATTTAAACAAATACATTTATTTAAATAAAAAGTGGATAAGGTACATAAGCATAAATGTTGATTATATATTAAATATCCTTAAATGCAAATGCATCATCTCTAGGAAATACCCAAGATATACCATAAGGGAAGACAAGAAAGAATAAATCCAAGACTTACTAGTCTGTGGAATTATCTTATAAGGGAAGTAGGGAACTTCCCCATGACATTAAAATGAAATGGAAAAAAAAAATGCTATGACATACCTAGTTGGAATACACATGCAGTGACAGATGCGTAAGTCAGAGATTCCTAAGATACCCGTGGATAGTTTCCATCATGAACAACTTAAGTCAGTAAAGCAACTTTTAAGCTTGGATGAAGGGTGAAGTTTTGAAACTTGAAGTCTGTGGGGGTGTGATTCACCTGACCAAGTACAGAGATCTCCATCTGTGCTTACTGTCTAGACTGCCGTTACAGTCAGCGAAGGGAAAACAGGCATTTCTAGGGCATGATTTGCCTTCTAAAACCGTCATCTGGAATATGTCAGGCAACTGCTTGGAGACAAGTCCAAAGATGACTTAGCAGTATGGAAATTTGTGAGCCAGAAAATTGTGTTCTGTAATCCACAACTCCGTTCTGAAAAGTAAGTTTTTTTAAATACCTACGTTGAGAGCTGTAAAACATGAGGCTTCAGAACCTCAAGTCGACCTGAACTGAAAGCCCTGGCTGAGGGCTTCATCGGAGGGTAGCTGTTCCCTGCAGGTCTGACCTGCTTCCTGCACATTGTGATGGGAGCCATGGTGCAGCTCAGCCATCTTTCATACCGTTTTGAAAAATCCTCCTCCTGCAGGATAATTTGCTCTTCTGTGATCACTTTGCAGATGATTTTTAATGATTCCTTCCCACAGAATGTGTTATCCCAGCAATTATAAATGAGTCTGTCAAAATCAGCCAGAGGAGGGCACTTTTGAGCTATGGGAGACCTCCTGGCCAGTGGGGCCGAAGGTGCTGCTTGTCCCACTAGTTTTATTTGTTAGATGTTACCTTAAAATCCTCCAGCAGTAGGCTTGGTTCAGTGCCTGTCCCCTAGCACAGGTGATGGTGGGGTCCTTTCCCTTTCAGACCTTTCATTCTCTTGGCTCACCAGTTGTGGTTATGTCTGCTAGGAGGTAACAAGAGCCAGTGCTTTGTCTATGGAGGATGGTGGACCTGTGCTGCAGAGCTTGGTTGTGGATGAAGGTGTTGCCAGGCCAGGCTCTGGGTGCTGGGAACTTGTCTTGCAGGAGATAGCTGGGCTAGCTGATGTCCTGGGATACTTCTGTATCTAAACAGGGCACAAGCTTGAGGGCTGCCACACAACTGACCATTCAGTGCTAGCACCGTGGTGGCAAGCTTATGGCCTGGGTCAGTTATCAGTCTGTGAGATGATGTCCAGGCATGTCTGGAGATAGCATGGCTAAAGACTGTTTTCAATAGGCAGTATTGCCAAGATGTGCTCTTTTAGTAAGGAAGAACGTCTGTCTCTGTGGACATGGGTGGTGTCCTGTCACTCAGACCTAGTGCCACAAGGCAGATCCTGGCCTTTTTAGATTAGCAGTGTGGGGATTGCCTTGATATCTATTAGCTTGTGTTGGTTTGGAAGTGTGGGCACACCAAGTGCTTGACTTCATTTGGGACACTCTTCCCTTGAAAAGGCTGGGCCGCTAGATTGCATAGCAGCAAAGTTGGAGATCTGCTTAGCAGCCGTTCCTGCAGAGAACTATTTTCAGGGAAAGTATTTAAAACATTAACAGTGGGGGGTGGGGTGCAAATTGCAGGGGAAGTAAAATCCGTACGTATTGTACATATGTTTGCTTTAAAGAGTGGGTGACCCCTGCTGAGTTTCTTGGCACTGAAAGCCAGGCCAATGAGGACATCACCAGATGGGTTCATTACCAAGGCATTTTCATTATCACCCCTTGGGGCCAGCCCCTCATCCTCCTGGTCGGGGCATGGGAAGGAACACTGTGTTCTGAATTCACGGAGGTATGAGAACACAAGGGGAAGTGCTTGTTTCTGGGACAAAAAAAGCCATGGTGACTGATCACGCCATACAAGTTCACGTGAGAATCTGAAGGTCAGTTTGCTGGTCCTACAGCCTCCCTCTCTCAGCTTATGTATGTAAGTACATGCAAGTTGAAATGCGCTATTAAGATCCAGTAAGTGCCAGTGGAAATCTGATTCATCTCCGATGAGGTTCCCCTGGCATGACCCTATCAGTACATTAATTCCAGTGGAGCTCGCTGGAACTTGTACAAAGACAACAGGAGCAGACGGAACATAAGCAAACCGAGTAAATCTTGGTTAATCCAACCTGAAGGAATTCCCTACTGAAAATGGACTAATGCCTTGAATTTGTTCTGACTTATCTTGCAATGTTAGTTCTCCGAAAGCGTCAAAATTATAATTTTCAACACTCAAACTCCTTTAAAAGCTACATTTGCAGAAACAAAGACATCAAGTTAAACTGAGAGGACTTTAGTTTTAGTTCTTTCCCAGAGAATTGCTATGCATTATGCAGGGTGTTATCTTTCCTAAAAGTTATCAATGGCAAACAAATGCATCAGTAGAAGGCTTTGTCTCCCTTGGTTGGCCTGTAAAGGCTACACTGGCGGAAAAGATTGGTTTCTTCAGCTAGTGGTGTTCTCACTTTTCTCCTCTAACTGTGGGTATGTGACCCTAGATTTGTGGAGCATTTGCTCTAAAATTGGCATGGATGAAGGTCTATAGGTGGGTTGAAGACCTGTTAATGATTTTGAGTTAGGATTTAGTGGAGTGGGTAACCCTCTTCTGCCTCAAGCGACCTCATACACTGTGGAGAACTTGTGTGCTAGACTTGGAAGTGTGCAGGGTGGAATTTCTATCACCTCTTTCCCAATTATCATTGTTTACGCATGAAGCCACCTGTCTTCTTGGTACCTTGCCATGGTGAAAAGAAGTTTCTTTCCATGTTCCCAGGAGGAGAAGGCTGGTAAAAAAAGGAAGGCATTTTAACATTTATGAAGAAAAACCAAATACATATTGCAACAGACCCGGAAGGGTCAGAATGCACTCAATGTTCCTAAACCTTTATGGTAATTTGCTCCAGTAATTTCCATCATAATTAAGAAGCTGATACCAAAGCCGTTATTGCTGTGAGTCAGGCTTGCGAGATCTGCTTCTACAGCACATGTAGCTGCAGGCTGCCCATATTCAGCATTTAAATGGTATTAATTTAGAAACGGTTACTAGAAATATGTCTGTTAAATGCAAGGTTTAGAGCAATACAGATATACTAAGCTGATAAACCCCAACTATGGGGAAATGAGGCAGTTTTATGCACACCTTGGGTCTCTGCAGCCACCTTTGCCCCCAGGAACATGTCAGAGTAATCTTGAGGGATTTTTTTAGGATGCTGTATCCTGGTTGTTTCCCTCCTGCTGTCTCTGCCTTCCCTATGGTGTGGATGTGAGGGAGCAAATCAACGTTCAGCTTGGTGAAGGCAGATGTAGCAAAGGTCACCTCTTTCCCATGCTTATTATCTGTCCAAACCAGTGTTGCTATCTCCTGCCCATGTTGACATCCGTGAGGGCTGTTGGATATTGAGTGCTTCTGAAAAGCAAGCTGTGTTACTGAGGTGCCAAACTAGAGATGCAGATTTTACATGTTTTCCCTCTGAGTATCATGGAGCTGTTATTAAACAGATGGTCGATATGAACAGACTTTAGCCCTGGAATTGTTCACGAGTTTTCCTCTTGAAAATTTGCTAGTCATTGTTGCTGCTCCAAGATAAGGTGACTGACTTTTATTTTTTTTTTTAAGTGGGACAATAGGAAATAGTGAAAAATGGAGAATCTGGTTCAACTGTTAGCTCCCTTCCTGACTAGCAGATCAAGTTACTAGTAAGAAGGATGGCAATAAACCCTGTGAAACACCCGTTAGGGTGAGTGTTCACAAACAGTAGGATAATGGGGAGCACGGACATGTCTGGAATTTGGATAGTGCTCAATATGTGCAACATCGGACCATCCTTCTCTGCAAGACACTGCTTTGATTCCTCCTCCTCTGCACGGGTGTTTGCCAGATTTGTTGTGTGATGTGCACCACAGGGAGCAGTGAATCTCCCTGCCTTTGTGTGACTCTTTTCCAGAGTGGTCAGCAGGA
>NW_010517144.1:55626-60360 GCF_000687285.1 Phaethon lepturus
CATGATGAACTGTATCCCTGATGTCAATTGTATATGTACCCTAAGAGGTAATAAAATCTATTCCTACGTCCACAGTGGGTGAAGCACGTAATGGCTTTCCTGCCCTGGACACAGCATATGTTGATGCAAATAATACTCCTGCACTTCAGGATTTGCAGCCCCAGCACGTGCTGCCTGTGAGCGTGTTCCCTGCAGCACATTCATCCCTCACTGCGCAGAGAATCTCAAATATCTTTCTGGATGGCTGGGGAAGACTACAGAAGTGTAATCATTTGCTCTGACAGCAAACGCAAGATATTATAAAAAGCTTTTGCAGTATGACTCAGGAACAAGAATTACAGCGTGCTGTCTAGTAAGAATTCTAAAGTTCCTATAACTGAGTTTTTTCCATTTTATGACTTACCAAAAGCCAAGGTTGACCTATTAGGCTGCATTATGGTTAAGGAAACAGCCACAGAATTATGCAGCAACAGAGTTTAATATTAGCCTTGAAGTTAAGCCCAAGCAGAAGTTGACAGTACAATCTGAGTTAACGGTGACTATATAATAGGAAGAAATAACCTGAGAACACTTGCTTTCACAGCTCTAGGTTGGCTCCTGGGGACATGAATGAACTGTAAATCTCAACTTTCCCTTCCTTTGGGTACAGAAAGCCTAGGTGAAAATAAATTGTCCAAATAATTGAGGAAGTCTTTCATGCCAGGATCTCAGATAATTCACAACTAGACTTGTGCTACTGATAAATTTTTCAGACTTTGCTTAGCTGATCCAAAAATTCAGAAGAAAAAGGTCTTGATTTTGAGTTAAGGAGACAGGATTTAAAAAAAACCAAACTAACTGCAGAATTGAAATGACTTCACTGCAGGTCAAACAAAAGATGTTGTTAAACCCAGATGTTGTATTTTGTTCAAACTTCAGAATGTTTCAAAACCACAGTGAAGTAATTTTAAAAATCACCAATATGACCGATTTAGAAAATATATGTTTTGATTTTTTGTTTTGTTTTGTTTTTCCCTTTGGGATGCATATTTTTCAATGGAAGCCACTTGCTAGAATCAGTATACATCCAGACAACCTACCACTGCCAGTTTTGTTTTCCTTCAATCAAAGGATTTTGCTCAGTTACATCTCCAAACCTCTGCCCCAGGCAGTGGCAGAGACCCTCGCCACCATGGGCAGCTCCGAGAAGAGCACTGTGCTACCCTGGTATGAAGAGCTGGATGATCTCACTTGACTGAGACACGTAAACGAAGGCCATGGAGAGCCGTTCAGATTTAGAGGAATGACCCCCCCGAAATGGCTGGCCTGGGGTGGCTTGTGACCGCTGCCGTGGAGCCACTGCAGCAATAGGCGTTCTGGCTTACAGGAGCCGCTAATGGAACAAAAAGTTCCCTCTGTCCCTGGCGTGGATTGAGATTTGGTCGTCTGGTGAGCTATTGACCCAGCACAGGATGTCTGTGGGATGGGAGGGAGAGTTTTTGGACAAGAACTTTGAGAAATTCTGCAGGAAAAAGTTCTGCAAACAACTGTATTTATTCTCGGTTTCTGCTCAGATGTGGATGCTCGTGGTTTGCAAAGTTTGTTCAAGAAGGGGTCAGTCGTGCAACTCCATCATGATGGATGCTGGAGGCGTCTTACTCCTTTACATAAAAAAGATTTGAACAGGGCAAAATAGCTATCTGCTGCCAGTGGAAATGAACTCTGAGCATTGGCTAGCCTCAGTTTGCGGTAGGTTCAATAACAATAAATGTGTGTATTTTATGCTCCCAGTAATAACCCAATTAGAGGCGCTTTTGAAAGGAGATAGTGCTTGATCTTTTTGTTGAAAAGTTGTCCAAGATACAGAAACTGAGAGGAGAAAAGAACAGATTCTTTGGAGCTCACGTCATCAATAATGTTTGGACTGAGCACACAGAGCTTGGTTCAATAGGTTCTGACCCTCCTTTATACTACTTATGGGAGGGTTAGAGAAGTACAGCTAAGAAATTCTGTGCACACAAACTTTTTGGGTTTCTTTTTTTTTCCTTACCTTGCCACAACAGTATATAAAACATTTGTTAAAAGCCTGTGAAGCTATTAGGACCCCTCTGGATAAAATTACTATTGCAAAAAGAAGGCTTGCTGCCTTGAGAAGTTCCCCCCAGTTGTAAGGTCCCAATGTGGAGATGCTGTTTGTGCATTACTCACATGGTTTAAAATTTCTACATCTTTCTTTTCCATGTGTGCATATCTCCAAAATGTTGGTCCCTGCAGGAGGATCCACCTTACCCCAAACTTTTGAGTATTAGAGGCTGAAGCTTCACTCTTCTGAATTGGGCCCACATGTACCAACATTGGATGTGATTTATTAAAAAAAGAATATCAATGTAATACTGCAGTATGAGAAATAATTTCATAGCATAAGGAGAAGTATGGGATTACGGTTGGGTAAAAAACTGTGGTAGCTGTGTTGAAAATCTTGGGGTAAGAAATGTGCTGAGAAGGATCTGGAAGGTAGTGGGGTATTCAAAGTAACCATTAAGATACACTTATAGTATACCTGTAAGAACAGAGTGAACTATAATTTAGATGCATAATTTCTGATTTTGACTAGAATGGTGGGTGAGGGAGGTCTGATCTCTGAACCGATCAAACCTGTATTTTCCCCTCTAAAGGCTGGTATGACAGACTTGTGGTCAGACCTGTGTCAACTGTTGGCTTCCTTGGTAAGGCTTATAGTTAGAGAAAGCCCATCCACTTCTGGCCCAAAAAAAAGTGCAAGGGGAAAAAGACCAAGGAACAGCAGAGAAGATGAAAGCAGTAAGGACATGGGTTTGGATAGCATGAGCATTGTAGGAAATGGAGAACAGAGGAGGACAGGAATGAGTGAAGGGTTATTTAAGTGTTCTTTTCAATTGAAAAAAACAGCAGAACAACAAAAAAAGGCTTCTAGTTGGGCTAGCAGTATCTGCAACCTCCAGAGATCTGTAGTTTAATAGGTGACTGTGGAAGAAGACATACTACTAGCTTTACCTGGAATGGAGTGGGAGGCAGATGATGAGAAAGAAAAATCCATACACGATAGGGGTAAAAAAAAAAGCAACCCTCAGCATGGAAGAGCCATGCTGGGAAAAATGTGAGCAACTCATAAGGATATTGCTGTTATTTGTTCCAGTACTTAATATTCTAGACAAAGAGGGCTGTTCTTTGTATTTCTTTGTGTGACCTTATTGTGTATTTGGATATATTTGCTGGTGACCTGGAGTTTTGGATGGGCATTGGCTGGAAAATTTTTCCTTACAGGGATTGTTTTCCTGTTTCATAATAGGAGAAATTTAACTCTTCTAAGAAAGGACAACTGGGGCCTTATTTCTGTGATAATGCCAATAATAATAGTTACTCTTTTCTTGTCCAAGCATTCTTTCAACACAAATGACATTTTGTACAAAATATATTTTTTTCCAAAAATATTTAAATTCTTTTCTAAATGCAGTGGGAGTTTTGACATTGATTTGATGGTTGCAGTATCAGGCCCTTGAGGGGAAAAAGGCAGTATGTTCTCCTTTGATCTTCTATTCATCTTCTTGCTCTTGTTATATTCATTTCAGTGAATCTTTTCTGTACAAGAATGAAGCTGCTGTCCTGTCCTCAGAACCTCTGGTGGCCCTCCCTTATTTTGATACACGTGAGCATAACTTCAGTTACTTTTTTTGGCACATACGTACTGAGTAGTTGAAGCAACTTCCTCTGTCCTGGTGGCAAATAGAGATGAGGATAATTCTTCTTACAGAAATGAGTGATGAAGTGGCAGATGCCAGGTCACTGTTCATATTGTAAGCAATTCTGGCTAATGTGTTTGTATTTCTGCTTCTTTATACCTAAATTGGTGAGGTGAACCTGTACCCCACATCCAAATTCTCATTTTCCGGTTCTGACATCACCTTTTGCTCAGGCTGTTGGCAGCAATAGGGCCGGAACCTGGAGCTGCTCACTGGGCTACATGCTAGGACGTTTTTTCTCCCGCTGAGGAGACAGTGGTATTGGCTGTCTTTGGTGGAGACCTTCTTCTGCCCTTGCACTGTGGCAATGACAAGTGGAAGGGCAATGTCTGGGCCTGTGCTGTGGGTGGAGGCACCCCATATCCCTGATCCTCTGGTCTTGCAACCAGAAGCTGTTTGAACTCATGCCAGCTCCTTCGCTCTGTGTGCATTTGGTTGTCTTTCTGAAAGAAACAAGGCCATGGAGAGAGGTTTATCTCGATATTTGGGAAGGACCTGCAGGCACCTGGGCTCTTGAGCTGTAGGGTGCATGGAAGAGCTACGCCTGCCCTGTTGCATGGGCATGGCCTCTAGGAACAGTTCAGGTTCACAGGAGAGGGCGTGTGGGAAGGAGAACAGAAGACGGGAGATGCAAAAGCATTTTAGATATCATTTTACCGGAAGGATAAATCTGCAAACTTCTGTGGATCTGGGGAAGATGGGGCTGAAAAATTATGTATTTAAAACAGCAAACCAGTGGGCTGTATTTACTGTTTAATTTCTGTGATCAGTATGGCCTGATGGGGCTTCGGTGATATACTGTGGTTGAAATGACCTGGCATGTCTTCCGTTCATATAGTTTCCCCTCTGCAGAGATACATAGTGCATATGTTGGACATGCTAATATAGCACAAGGTCTGTTGCTGTTCGGTACAGAGCAGCTGAGAAATTAGAAATAGTTATATAAATATGTAACTATTATATATATAGTTATATA
>NW_010517145.1:0-12771 GCF_000687285.1 Phaethon lepturus
CTTTGGTTTTCGTAGAAAAAGGCTTATAGCATTTTTTTTGGTACATCTCTCAGCTTCTTTTCTTTATGTCCCCGAGTAAACATCAAACATTGCATCAGTGCTGCACTGTCATGTGGTTAATGCACACTCAGCAACCCCTGAAACTGCATTAGTGGCAGAGTTTGTCTTCAGTACCAGAATCGTTCCACCAGTGACAGAGCAAGCATGGTTTCAGCAAGACCCATGGTCTGTGCTATCACCATCACCTAGCTCTGCTATTTTATTTCTGCTGTCATTCATCTGCTGTTGCCAGCAAAGGGAATAGGACCAAATGGGAAAGGCAATTCTTCTCAAATGTGTCTCTGCTTTCTTCAACAGTAACATATTTCTCCCCACTTTGGGCCCATTCCTTTCTGCTCTGAGTATGAGTTCTTTCCTTGAGCCTTTCAAGCCTTTTCTCTCTACAGTTTGGGAGCATTTTAAGTTTCTCTTCTGGCATCTTATTATTGAGGTGGTTCTTCTTGATATTACTCTATATTTCCTCCCTACTTTATGTACTTTCAGGAGTCATCACCACAACTGTCTGATCTGTCTTCACAGATCTTACCTAATTTTCTCAAGCATTTTGAACAAGGCTTCACCAGTATCTATGTTCTTCTGAAATCTAGATATCTCAGTACTTACTTGAGTTGTTGTTCTTTCATATGACACTTGGCAGTTGTCTAGCCTGCACTAGTCCCAGTATAATGTCCAACGCATCAATGTGGAAAATCCAAAACCTGTTGATTTTCTAAAATACCCACCACTTACATAACTGAAGTATACTTCAAATAGGTAGGTGATTGAGGAATATGTAAAATTATAAAGAACTGAATTGAAATGCACTTGCCACTTGTCACAAGTAATGCTTATAGATTTTACGCTTCCTCAGAGTGGATGACATCAGGGGTATAATTATCCTCCAGCTAAGGAATAAATTGTTTCCATGCCACTCTAAGAAGGGCTTTATATATGACTGTGGAACAAGACTGCATGGTTAAAATGCTGTCCTTCCATCTCCTCTTGGGCACGTATTTGAGGTATGATGCCAGTTCCTATACATATTTCTCACAAATTTTCATCTTGGAAACATTTATCAATAGTAAAAAAAATATTTTGGATGATATTAAATGTACCCTTCAGATATAGTGTTTTAATCACAATGAAATATTCCAATGCTTTTTTTTGCCTTTACAATACAAATCTTTGTTCTACACACTCGAGCTATGTTTGGCCATACCAATGTTCATACGACCTTCAGTGACCGATGTATCATGTTAACAGTGATGGATATTTTTTGTTTCAGAAATGCTGATTGGTTAGAAGTCACCTATGCTAATATAGATCACTGGGACATCAGCGCAGATCAGATTATTTAACCCAGTTTGGCCTAGAAGTACAAATGTAAAGTAATTGTAAATATTGGATGTTAGCAGGCAAGCACTCAGGTGAGACTCTTCTTTTTTGCTCCGTATGTTGTCCTTATACTGCCATCTTTCTGAATTGATAATGTGGGAAGTCTAATGGCAAACTTGACAATGAGATCATGTAAACGGTTTTTCTTGATTCTGTTATATCAGTGCCATATTCCTCACCTGATTTTGTCTCCTCAGCTGGTACCTGCCTTTGATCAAATTCAGATGACGAAGGAAAACACTTATATATTAAATAGCTGTATATATTCCTCTTACAGCTTCCTTTTAGATGGAACCTAAACACTTCCAAGACATAACTCTTCTCGTACATAACTAAGGTCTAAAATAGGTCAGATATATGGCACCCTAAAAGTGCCTATTTCTGTCCACTGACCATAAAGACAGTTTAAGGTGAAAGGCTCAGGTGTGAGTGTATATGCCTACTGAATGTATTCCTGAAGCCTGGCTGTGCTGACCCGGGCTAGGGCACCGGTAGGTGTGGTGGCAGATGTTCACTGGCAGCATAACAACCTGGTTTTTGACCATAGTTTATGGATGCACAGGATAATCAGTCCCTTCTGTTATTCAGTAGGACAGAAAATATCTTAATATATTTAGCATTTAAATAAACTCCACGATAACCATTAATGATTTCACAACAACTTCTAGGAAATTGTGCCTCGAGAATTTTTTTTTCTATATGTGACCACCCAAACAAAGTCTTAGTGAAAAAGAAGACTTATTCTTATCAGTCAGGATAGAGCAACTGATGAATTTCTTTAGCCAATATGTAGTTTGGGAAAAGTCTTCTTTTTCATCTATTAACGTTGTGAGAAAATCTTACAACAGAAGCTGGTACATTGACCTTTGATACAGGTTGGGGAGAGAGGAAGCCATGACTCATCCACGGTTAGCTCTGTGGCGTCATGTCTCACCAGTAAAGCTGCTCAACTCATCTGTTGCTTTTGATCTGGCTGCTTTCAGTGCTGTCATTAGCACTTTATTACGTATGGAAAACTTATCCATTAACAAGCTGTCTTGTTGTTAGATACATATTACATTTCCCTTTGTCATCATGGATGATGTATAATACTTGTCCAAATTCAACACCTGTTGTTTGGTGCATGCACTTCTTGGCTGAATCTTTTATTTTACTGGCTCCCATGTAGCTTCAGCGATAGAGCTAGTCCTAATTGCAAAGTCAGTCGTCATTGGCCCTCTTCACAAAGAGATTACTTTTGAAGAATTCAAACAGACCTTGGTATACAGAACCTTTTTGTTTTAAAGTATGCAATACCTGATTCATCCACCTGGTATATTTTTACACTGTTATTGTTGTCCTTTGCATATTTGAAAAGATAACAGTAACAAAAGTCACAAAAATGAACTACTACATTCATCATCTTTCACCTGACAATGACAAGGTTCTTAATGCCCATCTTTGCTGCACCATTTTATATATATCAGTATATCCAGTGCTTCACCAATTCTCTGTCCTTATAAATACTTGTTTTATTTCTGTCTGAAAAAATATTCTGCTGTATATGATTTAGATTTCTCAGACATTTCGTAGAAGTTTCTTCTCTGCCAGAGTCGTTGCTGCTGTCTTGCTTTCTTGACAAAGTAGTGACCAGAAGTTATTTCACTCTAAAGCTGTTGTGGCATTTTGACGATCAGTGCGTGCTATATCAGCTTCATTCAAATTTCTGGAAACGTCAAGAACTGGAACATGCTGGTGATTCCAAGCAGCTCTCAGAAGAGTATCCCTTTAATACATACCCTGGAGAGACAGTTGTGTGGCACTGGATCTCCTGAAGCTGGTGAAGTACCTGTGTTTTCTTTCATTTTTTGGAAAAGTTTCCACTGGATCATCCTTCTTTAGGGCTTTATATTTATAATGAGAGTTGCCTGTTTATAGTGAACTGCTCATTATTCCTCCCCCAGATTGTCATCAGCATCTAAATAAACAAAATCAACAATAAACAGTAGAAACAAATGTACAAGCAGAATGAAAAATTGTCACAAAATTGTCTCATTCCTATTACCATAGAAATGCTAGCACTAGAAAAGGGTTCTATCAAACCATGCAGATGTTGATATTCAACTAATATTTTGCCAGGTACTAATTCTCCTCTCATCCAGGAATGATATATAGAGTCATCCCACCTGCAATGAGAAGAGCACTGAGGCAACCTTTCAAGGGTGACTTGAAGATGCAGGAGATGCTGTTGGGCTTTCAACTGTAGCAGAGATCTCTCTGGTGAGGACCACAGTGCTGACTGCAACACATGAGAGGTCTGGGACAGCGCAGCCCTTCAGAGCCAGGTCAGACCTGCTCAGATTTTGAACCCTTTTAGTTCTTAAAACAAACTGCAAATGAGGGTAGTGAAAGGGAAAATATCTCCTTTTAGCACTCATGCTCACATTAACTAAGTTCTGAGAATAAGACCAGAGTGAAGACGGGCCATCTTTTTACACAGGCCATGTCTGTAAACTAAACTGTAACACTTCAGCCACATATTATACTTGTTTTAGGAAAAAAGACTATTCCCAGTGAAGATTTTTTCATTGCTGGTGCCACAATGAAAATACACTTAGCAATTTTTTTCTGAGTACTAATGAAGTAACCACTCATTTTAGCACCTCTAAACTTAATGGTAGTCATAAATCTTCTGACTAGCCTTCCCAAGTATCAGGGAATGAGTGTTTTATTTGGTCTTCTCTCTGTGGAATAACAGTATTTGTGATCTTCCAGTGGTGTGTAAGTCTATCTATCATTTCTTAATGAGGGAAGATGAGGGGGTCATACTGTGATCAAATCATTTATGTCTTCTACTCACGGGGGCAGGAAAATAATAATCTTGGAGGACTTTCATCTTCTGTCACTGCACCACAACAGACTCTTAGTTTGTGTCTTACTGAAGTCATCAGGGAATCCTTTCATGGCCATTTTCTTTTCCTGAGAAATGGCCGATCTTTTCTGAAGTATCCACAAGCATAAAGCAGAATGAGCTGTCTGAGCATCTACTTTACCCAAGGGGCTCTCACCCTGCCAAAGCTGTGTGCTTGCAGCTGCCCAGCACCAGGCCTTCCCATCCTCCCGCTTCTCCTGTCTTCAGCATCTGCCAATTTTTTTCTCTAACTTGAGCTCATAAAATTAATCTATTTAAAGATAATGAATTCTTTTTTCATTGATTAAACGCCAAAAGAGAGGTTTTATTTTCAGTCTAGATCATTGTGGCCCCATGAGTTTACATTGACACATCTGTAGGAGGGTTGGTTTGGATTAGGTTGGAAGCAATAGGGATGGAGATATGGGAAAAAGGTATTGCTTAGGTCCACTCACCCTGCCAAGCCTACTATTTTATGAAACCACATGCTCCGTAATGAACCGGCCATTCCCATTTACTCTTTCTGGTTTTGTCTCCTTGTACCTTTGTCACAAAGTTTTTTTGCCCCTTGTGTTTATAAGATGACTGAAGTTAGTCAGAGTTGCACTGCTCCAAAGAATGAAGCTTTATTGCACTGAAGAAATGTTTAATTTCAAAGCAACTTCTATTGGCGTTGGCTCAGTTAAAAAAAATCCAATAAAATAACTTCTGCAGCTGATAACTTCTGCATTACAAAGATCTCTCAAATCCTTACAAAGGCAATTGTGAAAAGCACCAAGCAAATCTTTAGGATAAATGCAGAAAATTCTCTGATGATTAAAGAAAAATTATCCAAAGATTAATCAAATTAAGAAAGTATAGTCTGTCTAAGATCTGTCTTTAAAAGATTACTATTTTGATTGGATATGGAACTGATTCTCACAAACAACATGATTGTGTTTATTCTTTAGGCTTTCTAGAAAGAGAACCTTTCAAATTATATTTATTCACTTAGGCAAAACAAAATGGATACCTACATTCTGTCATCCTGTCTGGTTTATATGTATGTGGTGTATATATATATGTGTGTACAATATGCTTTTGTTTTTACTGATTACATTTAAGAGTAATAAAATTCAGATTATGTTTCTCAAGTAATTTAATTTCATTGTTTATATTGGGGTAGGGTAAATAATTTGTAGCAAGGAACTCACGAATATTCTTTCTATTCAGTAGTTCTCTGTGAACAAAGCCTAATTCTTCCTGGTGTAATTGTCATTCATAATTATTTGCTCAATAATTCATGCAAATAATTTGCAGCTATAATTCATTCTTAAGCAGGTTCATTGAGGCCGTTTGAATTCTGAGCATGATCATTCTGTATGTTTCTGTCCTTGATGGCAGAGGCAATTGATTCAAAGTTTTCATTCAGCATAAGTGCTCTTCTAAATTAGGATGGATTTGTGTGTGATTTAGTACCTTTCAGTGATGGAAGCAAATTAACTGCAACTCTTTTAATCGGGTGTCTGGTGCAATCTGAAACTTTTGCTGAGTAAATTCTTGAATTCTATAATCAGTCTGGAACAAGTTGTGCCATTAATCATCCTGAATGTAAACTCTGCAGAAAGATTGCTAAAAGGCAAACCAATGTTTTAAAAATCAAGGGAACATTTGGGAGGGTTGTTTTAGTCTGCTGTCGATAACATCTAGGTAAAAATGTTCTAATTAGCTCAAGAATATGTACCAGTGTACTGTATAGAAAAATCATGGGGGAAAAAAACAAACTCTGATGAAATATTGTAAATTGGATAGTCTCTGAAAGAAATCCTCCTTTGTGTGTGTGTGTGTGAGAGAGAGAGAGAGAGAGAGAGACACTTCTTCTGTTATTTTCAATCTCAAGGACTTCAGTGACCAAAACTACTTGAATTGGACAGAGGAAAAGGGAAACTTTAATTAATTTCTACCTGAGACAAAAATTTACGTACATTCACTCAGACAACAGAGATTTTTTTAGAATTTTTGTTTTCGTTTTCTTGATTTTGTGCTTTTTTTTCTTAGTGCTTTCTATTTTCCATGCTTCAAGTTCTTATTAATACCTCTCCTGCAAAGCTTTCACAATTTATTGGCAGACAAGGCAATAAATAAGCTATTTTAACTATGACCTTGTTCAGCTGAGATTTGGCCAAGTTAAAAATGGTGTAACACGAAGGAGTGAGTCCCAATGGAGAGGTGCAACTGCTTCTCACAGTAGGAGCACTGGTATAAACATCTGAACATATAAAGTTGTTGGGATGACTGAGCACCTACAGCTGCAGAAGCGGAGCATTAAATGATGGATGCCAAAATGCCTAACTTGTACAATACCTGCCCCCTTTCAAAAGGCAAAGTAACTTTTAAGTTTTTGCAATCATCTAACACATGGGGAAAAAACTCTGGCAAGTGGTTGCTCACTGTTGTTATGCTGTTTTGAGCAATTTGGGGGCCAAATTGTCTCTTCAGAGGCTGAGACCTCTTTGATATTGCAGGACCCCCCTTCTTGAAGAACCAGCACTGAAACGCAGGGGGAAGACCAGCGTCTGCACTGCTGCCAAGGGGAAGAGAGGCACCAAAACCCTTGCCTGCGAGGTTACTGTAGCCCTGCCTGGCAGACCAAGGAGTGACAGTGTTCGTCACAGCCATGATCCTTCTCCTAGTGCCCAAAAAAGAATAGATCAAGAAATCCTGCATGCTGATGGTAAGATCTGCTAGGCATTGTTGAATATGTGGGGCTGCTGGAGCACTACATCCCCAGGTCCAGCCGGCAGCAAGGCTGAGCACGTGTTCCCCATTAGCACACACACGTGATGCAGACGTACACAGATATATGTAGCTGGCTACACAGATCAGCACAGGCAGAAAACACCCATCACTCACACAAACATGGATGGCCCAGATGGCCCAGTCCTGTCCCTCCTCTTCTGCTGATCAGGACTGAAGCCCCATAGTGGAGTACGGGCATACGTACATGCACGCACAGTATGGATCCTTCCAGCAGCCAGTGCTGGATGCTCAGTCCATCCTTCAACCCTTCTGGCACTTGGACCTACGAGCCTCTCCCAATGAGCCCCACACCCCTGTGGGCAGTGACGCCCTGCTTAGGTGATGGTGCAGAACCTCTCCTGGTGCCATGCCCTGGGGTTTTGCCAAGTCCAGGGGCTGCTCAGCCTCCTTGTACACCCAGCAGCAGCTGGGGCTGGTGCTACCTTGGCATCATTGGGTTAGGGTGTTCCCACTGCTGTTGCTCCTCTGCTCCTTCTCATTTGCAGCAGTCAGCCCTTAACCACAGCACCTAACATCATCCCACTGATCCATTACTGATATGCTAAAGGTGGTAATTGGCAGTAACACTGACAGTCACATCCCTGTTTGTTACATTTCCTTGTCCCAGTTTATACCATTTTTCCAATAAGCCTTTTAAAACTGACTCACATTTACAGTAAATGAGCTAAATGTGACTTCTTTGCTCATCAATAGCTGCCTGAGTGCCACTGTGGGCAGACTTGTCTCACACTGGCAGGGCAGAGTTGATGGAATTTAAATTCACAATTAGCAATTATTTTCTTGTTCTGGTTCCTTGATTATCTTGTCAATAATATATAGCTTTGCTCAGTGGATACTTGCTATAGGCATGGACATAGAGAAAAGGTTTAGATAATCATCTTTAAAAATCAAAGAGACAACTATGGCAAGAGCCATGAGCAGAGAAGAGCACATGTAGCAGATACCTACAGTAGGTAATTCTCATTTTAGTAAAAGCTTATGTCTGGAAGCTTCAGAGGAAGTTGAAGGATTCCAGGTGGGGTCTTCATGTGACTGAGCAGAGGTGGACTTTGAACGTCTATATTTCAGTATATTTCACTGAAAACTTGTTCTCCAGATTTGGATTCCCAGGCATTCATGGAGCCCGCTCACAGCTGCCTGCTGGCAACTATACGTGGCTCTGGGATCAAACTGGGCACCTGGATTTTCTGTTCATTTCCTTAGCCATTCTCCTGCAAAACGTATGCTCCTGATCAGTGCTGTATTGTCACACACCGGTCTTCCTGACCAGGCCACTATTAGGGCTTCTGTTTCTGGCTGATGCAATTCAACAAAGTCCTGCCTCGAAGAGTTTATCAAGCAACATAAAGAGGAGTCTGCTCGACAGCATCAGATACCCTGAGCGAGCCTTTTCTGTAGATTTCTGTTTACGCTTCTGACAGCAACATCTTTAATTAAGGGCTGGATATGGCCTTTCATGTCATTCAGATAACATTTCCAAGAAAAGCAGAAATGAGCCAAACAAATACGATGTCAGGGAAAAAGCCAATACTTTTTGTTCAAGGACTTACTGCTTAGTAAACCAGAATCCCATGTTTTAAAATGAACTGATTTTCAGTGTCTTCTGACTGTTGAAATGTAAATTTAGAGAGTTCAGTGTGTTGGCGAAAACCGAGTATAAATGTGAGGTCTCAGGATTCAAGAAACGTGTGGATGTGGCGCTTCAGGACATGGTCTAGGGGACATGTTGGCGCTGGATTAATGGTTGGACTTGATGATCTTGAAGGTCCTTTCCAACCTAGTGTTTCTGTGATTTCTGTGATTTCTGTGATTCATTACTCTGGCGGATTGCTCCAGTGGAGGCATATCCCCACTTGGGATTTGCCTGAGCTGTGCTGGTTTTGGCTGAGATAGATTTAATTTTCTTCAAAGAAGTTACTAGGAGGCTGTGTTTTGGATTTGTGCTGAAAAAAATGTTGATAATACAGAGATGTTTTTGTTACTGCTGAGCAGTGCTTACACAGAGTCAAGGCCTTTTCTGCTTCTTGCACCATCCCACCAGCAAGTAGGCTGGGGGTGCACAAAAAAATGGGAGGGGACACAGCTGGGACAGCTGACCCCAACTGAGCATAGGAATATTCCATACTATACAACATCATACTCAACATAAGAAGCTGAAGCTCAACATATGAAGAAGAAGGAGGGGATGGAGGATTGTTCGGAGTTATGGCGTTTGCCTTCCCAAGTAACAGTTATGTGTGATGGAGCCCTGCTTTCCTGGAGATGGCTGAACACCTGCCTGCCCATGGGAAGTGGTGAATGAATTCCTTGTTTTGCTTTGCTTGCGTGGGCAGCTTTTGCTTTACTTATTAAAACTGTCTTTATCTCAACCCACGAAATTTCTCACTTTTACCCTTCTGATTCTCTCCCCCATCCCACCAGGGGGGAGTGAGCGAGTGGCTGTGTGGGGCTTAGTTGCTGGCTGGAGATAAACCACGACAGAGCTCAACAAACATTTCAGTAAATTTTTAATTTGCTGTTATGTACGTGTGGCAGATGACCAGCCTTAAAGAATGGCAGAGGGGAAAGACCTGAAATCCTCCCTGATGTCCTGCAAAGGAGCTGAGAAAGGACTTCATGCCTTGTCCACTGATAGGGGCCCCAGGTGCTTGGTGACCACCAGCTGCCTGATTTTCTCTGGTTTTGGAAGCACAGACAGAGCCTTCTGGACTGGCTCTGGCTACACAAGTCCCAACTGTGGTGGTCGCCTCTCCCATGGACCCACGGGGAAGCAAACCAGAGGCCAGGTTAGTAGACTTGGTCACATGCTTAATGTGGTAAACGACACGCAGGTATTTTTAAAGGTATTTAAGTACCTAATTCTGCTGAAAGACTGGAAAACATTTTGGGAGGTTCACAGGACTCTGGCTTAGGCGTTGAGTTATTTGCACCTGTGCAGCTGTGCCATGGCGATTTGGTGGCTTCTATCACAAAGTATGAAGGGATCCTTAAGCCAAGGCAAATGTCTGCCGTCAGGCTCCTCGGCACCCTGAGAATCCCACCAGTGCCCACTTGACGTGTATCAGCATTTTGTACAGGCTATCAGACGTCTGGTAGAAGAACCTTGAACAGTTTCTTTTGGGTACGGATTTCAACTTGCCATCTCCAGACGGTCTCACAGATGTCACTGTATGTTCTGGCCATTTGCTTCCTCCTCCTCCTCTCTGTTGTTAAGACACAGATTGAAATTCGTATTTTCTGGCAGTTATTGAAACAGAGGGAATTTTTTCATTAAACTCAGAATTGGAAATTGTATTATAATCATTGAGATGCTGAAAAGTCAGGTTTTCAAGTCCAGAAGACTTATAAGGCTTTAAGAGTCTTTCACTGAGTCTTCATACTCCTGAAGAAAAGCTTTTAAAATCAGCCAGAGATGTATAATTCCTGTGTATATATGTGTATATTTATGCACATATATATGGGTGGTTTTGAGTTCTGCTCACGTCTTCAGCTATTCTGCAGAATGGTGGGTGTAATCCAGCTCGGTATTCTCTTGCAGCGATTCCAATCAAACAGAATACAGAATAGCTGTGGCCTTAAGCTATAGTCTGTAGGAAAACTTGCCAACCTAGTATAGAACTTGAAGTAAAATCTGTGTCTGACAGATTTCTCACTGTGCTCTGAAGTGTTTCTTTATCTCTTGTTCCCCACCTCTTAGGAGTTAGAGACTCAGAGTCCTTGGTCTCTAGTTGCTGATACTGCACCTACCTTCTCCCCACTTCTCTTTAGTCTTTGAAACCAGCCAAGTTGTCAATCGGCAAAAAGGAAATAAAGTCATAAACATTAGAGTTGACAAAAGCCAGGTGATTCTTGCTGCTCAGAAATCAAGATGTGTTTTTCTTGTTAAGAGACATTTTGGATACTGCTTAATTGCTTCTGAAAAGTGTATCGCTGCGCATACGGAATACTTTTTATAGAGAGAAAGTTACTCTGCTGAGTGCACTGCTGCTCTGGTTCACTGGTTCACTGGCCCTTTTGAAGCATTGTTCTCCGCTTCTCCGGAAACTCTGCTTCCTCATTTTCTGTATTAATAATCCTCTGAGCATCCTGATATACATCCCTAAGTACTTCACAGAGAAACAATCACTCGCTGGGTACTGTTTTTCCTTTTTCTTTGGCATCTGGGGGACAATAAACCTGAAACCAATATTCAACTTGCTACAAAAAAGCAAAAGACCTTGTGCTTGCAAAATAAAATACGCTATTCAATATCTTTATTTTATCCTTTACTTTGTCCCCAAAGTGAACATCTGGGCATCTTCTGAGTCACATGCAGCTGTCTGTGGGAGGCCTAAAAATACAGCATAAAATACCTCACTCAAAACAAATCCTTAGCTATACTTGCATGGTTTCTCATTCACTTTCATTTCATAAAAAAAAAAAAAAAAAATCTTTGAACTGAAATCTTAGTTCCTCACATCTGTATTCCATAAAAGCTGAATATCTTATGTGAAATGACAGAAAGAACCAGGGCACTAAATTATTCAGAGGCTTGCTGAGAAGATATGGGACTTATCATAATGAAGGTTAAATCCCTTGTCCAGGTTGCTACTTGCTGAAAATTGCTTCTGTCTGCTTCGGTAGCTGAGGTGAGCTGTGTTGATATTCTCCTTGTAGAGCCTTTGTCATCTATCATATGGTATGTCTATGCCATGCAACATATAGAGTCTTGTGATGCCTGCTGCAGTCCGAAATGAAATAGTTTGAGCATCAGCAAGCTGTTGGCCACAGGAATGGGGTCTTCCCAGGGCTTGCTGGCACAGCAAGACTGTTCCCAGCACCTGAGCCCCCTCCAAGGGATGTAGCTGCTCATCTTAGCAATACTTCAGTGTGATGTCCACGTCTGTGGCAGGAAGAAGAGAGGTGAGCGCTCAGCTGGAGTTTGCACGGGGAGCTTGCACACATGCCTGGAGGTGACCCCAGCGGTCAGAGCTGTTTCAGTAGCGAGGCAGGTCTGCGTTGCAGCTGCCTGTGCCCTGCGCAGTGGGTATCTTTCCCATTCGGTTGGTAAAACCTGTTTACAAATGCCATATGCAGTTAAAAAAAAAAAAATCAGGTTCTTAAGAAACAAAGAAGTTCTACCTTACATTGCTTTGCTTTGCTTTTCTGCGGAAATGTGGATAAAAATGCTGGAGGCTGCTTTCAGTGAATGAGGTCCAGCGGTCTCCTGGAGGAAAGAGAGTACAAATGGAGGGGTTGTGAGGAACATGGTGGCTTCTCCACAGGAACTCTACTCCCTCACCATGACAGAGTCTTTAAAAAGGAATAATGAAGCTCAGTGTGATATTTGCTCCACAATTTCTGCCTGTAACTCCACTGTATTCTAACACTGCTGGCACAAGTTCAGTGAGGTTTTGCCCATTTTAAGTTTGTTACGGATATCTAAGAATTTCTTGTAAAATCAGAATTCTGCACTGGCATTTACTAGAGGATGCCATTTTGGTGTCACAGGAAAGAGAGACTGGAAGTCTGGACGCCAGCTCACAAAGCTCCTTGGTTTCACATGGCAGGAAAATGCCTGGTGCTGTTTAATACCTCTGTCAGCTTGTGAATTTAACTGGAGAAAGCTCTTATTTGTTCCATGTAGCCCCACTGAAAGTCAGAAAATT
>NW_010517145.1:12802-28729 GCF_000687285.1 Phaethon lepturus
AAGTGCAGAGTCTTGTGGAAACCATGGCCAGTGGATGGATCTGGCAGGATAGCTCTTTTGGAGAGGTTCCAGGACTCACAATCTATGTCTACACTACTAAGTGGAGGAGAGACAGGGAGGAAACTTGTGGTCTTGGGGGCAAGCAGCATCAGCTGGCTCTTGCCCACATGGCTTTCTTACTACAGAGCAGAGCAGAGCTGGCTATATCTACACTGCATTGCTTTGAAGGTTTTCTAGGTCCCATGTAATGCCCTGTGGGTTTAATACATGACTATACTATTTTGTACATTTTTTCCAGTTTCAACTACTTTATAATTGGTCTTACAGGTCACTAAAATACTGTTTCTATAGCCTGAAATTGAGGACAGGTGGTGTGTACCTTGACATGAGGTGGAAGGGAATATGGGAGTGCCTAGGTATGCCCAGGTACTTGGGATAGCATTAGAGGACTGTGTGGGACATATGGAGCCAAACCTGGTGCAGCCTCATCCATAATATCTTTGGAGAGCTGTTCCTGGAGTGAAGTACACCCCTATTTTTGCCCAGGAGAGAACTGGATGAAGTGACCCAAAGCCCAGCAGGAAATGAACTATTAATTAAGCAGTGTGGCCGACTGAGGTGTACTTTGTTCATGGTTTATTCTCATTAGCAGTGTTAAAGTAATTACTGTGTCTAGATTTTCAGGTCTCCTACAAGCTCCTAGTGATCTTTGAGTTTATGGAGGTATGTGTCGCTCATCTTGCAGGGAGGCAACCGTGGGAGACTTCCTTTTGCCCTCTTCCTTCTGTGAGATTTATGGCAGGAAATGCATGACTTGGTGACTGAGCAGAAGCCTTTTGGCTCCCAGGTGTCTTTTTGTTTCGGTATGTAAGAGTTTTAGTTGCCCAGTGACATGGTACATGCTGTCTCACAATACAAAAGTTTCTTCCACTTCCAGTAATAACCCTTTAGTGGTCCAGCCCATCATGGGAAGGATCAGCCTGCCTCCAAGTGTTTGATGAGAAAAGGAAGTCAGGATTTGTTTTAGCTCTGCCCTACTTTGCCACGATGAGAGCCGAAGCCTTCAGACACAACTGCCTAAAGCAGGTTGCTAAGCCCATTCTGAGACACCAAAATAAAAGGTGCCAGATTTGCAGATGTTCTGGGCATGGGAATCCGAAGAAGCTGTACTTCAGCAGCTGTCCTGAAAATAAGGGCATTCTTATGCAATAACTAAACCTTGCTCTAGTCTTGAAATGTTTGGGAAATCAAGCTGTAAATGTCAAGCTTCTTTCTGCACTTCATTTTGCAGTAATAGTTAGTAATATTGATGTGTCTGTGCTGGTTCAGAATCCCAATGAAAAGACTGGGGTGCCTGAGAGATGCTGTGGTCGCTAAAGGCTGCTTATCCACTTGCATGGAAGGGCCTCTAAGGCTTCCCTAGGACAACTTTTCAGGTGCTTACACGCTACGATCCACAACAAACTTCTAGAAATGCAACTTTCTCAATTTATAGGTGCTTTGAGATGTCAGAAGTTTCTTTCTTGTGTGGGGAGATATGTGAATCCTCCTCCATCATGGCAGCCTCCGACTTCCAGGGAACACTGCAAAGCCAAACGCATTTAAAATCACCTCAGATAGATAGTTACATTTCTTTTAGCACCTTAGCCCAATTAATTAACTTAAACTTATTTTCCCATTTACCTGCAACAATCTATTTTAAAATGAAACACAGTGAAGGGAAGATAAGCAGGACATGGGGCCAAAATTTCACTTCTGCTTGAGTTTGTCAGCCTTACAGTACGTGCTGCCATTATGAGTAAAGATAGCAGAAGTGGGATGAAGGTGTTTAATCCAATGACCCATTTCAGGCACAAGCTATGAAGCACAAATCTAGTTTATTTAGCACAGCTCTTGCCACAGTTTTCCAACAAAGCTTTTGTTCTTAGTGCTCTATTACTATACCATCATTCACCTTCTGTCTCGTTCCCAAAAGTTTCAAGTAGTTGCTATGGCACGTACTTTTAAAATTACTTCTTCCTTAGCTTCTCTCAAGGGAGAGGAGGATCATTTTAAGAGCAAAACCTGTGAGATGAGAATGTCAGTTTTAACCCACAGAAATATTTGGGTATTTTGCGTTCAATCCATTGCAGCAATAGTTACTGCAGCCCAGGAACAGAACTGGAAACTGGGAAGCCGGAGACCACAGCTCTTTGAGGCTACTGTGCTTGTAGTACAAGTACCAATTCTGGGCTATTTCCTCCCAGAAGGAACTTAAAGAAAATGTAAACAACATTTCTAAACAACAGAGATTTAAGGTAGAACAGAATTCTGAAGAAAATATATCTTCTTTAATTGTTGTTGATGAATATGCTAAAAGAACTTGTAACAGGATTTAATAAAGGGAAGGGAAAAAAGTTGTAAATATCTTGAAAAGCTTTTAAGTCAGATTTGTTGTGGTGAATAATTATCCTTAAATTTACTTTAAATCTGAGCTTCAGGAGTTTTAATATTAATCAATTTACTACAGCATTTTTTGCAGAAGTATTATTTTTATAAAAATCTTGGCTCAGACTGTAACAGACAGTAGACATCCTCATGACAAGTCTACATCTTGCAGGTAAAATTCCACTAACAAAAGGTCAGGTCTAGTAAACTCCTCCAGAATAGGCTAGGAAAACAAAGACTCAGACTGTTTTTCCATCACTTCTCAGCTGGAATACAAGCCAGAATTACTGGAGGCGCTACTGGAGTAAGGAAGAACTGTGTGTACCCTACGTGCAACCTTAACATACTGGGTGCCATTCTACTTGGTTAATGTAATGTTTTGTGCTATCTTACTGCTGACAATGTAAACAGGTGCTCTCTCACAATCTCCATTTTTAAATGTAGTTTTGTTAGTAGTCATTTGCTGAGTATCAGTTGAAAGACAACCAAGATTTCTAAACTCTATCTGTTGTTACCTTACCAGGTCAATATTAAACAACTCACCAAATTATTCAAATTTGAAAGGTTTTGAGTGCTCCTGAAAGCAAGAGAAACAGTAGACGCTCATATACTTGCAATGCAGACTGCCTGTTCAGTGATCGAACTTCTGGTATGCATTTATTAAGTTTATTGGCTTACACAATCAATGCTTTGCAAAGCCCCAGGAGAGGTCTGCTGCTCTTACAGGGAAACCAGAGAGGGCTGATGTGAAAATATTACAGTATTTGAATAATAACTTCTTAAGTAATCTCTGTTTTTGTCTGCAGGGGAAGGGAGAGGGAGTGGAATAGTCTCCTTTCACATCACAACAGTCTAAATCTGCCCAACCCCCATCTTTGGTTAAATCCGCAGTGGTAAAGAAAAGCTGAAGGTATCTCACTTGCACTTGCAAGGTGATTTCACCTGGATGTAGTCTTATGAATTTAACATTTGCCCAAGTGGTCCATTTACTCCAGTAGCTGTTGTCTCACAGAGCTGCGTACCAGGTGCTTCAGAGACCAGTGCCACAGCTGGGACTTCTACCCCAAGGGAAGCTTCTCCCCGGTTGCTGTCAACCAGTGACTGAATTACAGGAAATATCAACGAGGATCATTTTGAGGGCTGTCTAGTTATAATTGCAGACGTTCTTAAGGTCTGCATAGGTGAGACCTTGGTGTCTCTCATCTCCAGTTTCAATGAATTCCACATGTTAATTATGCAGTATGCTAAAGAGAAAATCCCAAAAATCATGTTGCATTTTCTTGGAAAGGTCTTCAAAGGCCTTCACTCAGCTCTTCAGGCATCCTCTGACAAATACATACTAATGTCAAAGGTCAAGTCTTTTGGACTACCTGTTGGAAATGAAACCTGATATGAACAGGAGTTTACTTAAAAAAAAAAAAAGCTCCCATTGTATAAGGATTTGAATCCAAACTGCAAAGCTGAATCTTGCAAACAGTGTGAGACAGACTTAAGTCCAAAAGTAAATCCTAGTTTGGCATTTGGGTCAGATGGACCAAGTCAGAAATACAAATCCGTGCTCTTCAAGGAAAGAGGTGGCTGGTGAAGCCAGATGGGAGTGATGGACCTTCTGAGGGCAGGGTTTGTAAGCTGAAGAGGGGGGACTGGCAGACAGGAGGTCTCAGCCCAGAACCTGGCTCTGCTCCAGAATTTCTGTGTCATTTAAACCGAACTTGCAAGTGTTCAGTCATTTTGAAACCCCAAATTTGAAGCTCTTGACATGGGGCTTCATTTTTCAAAGGTCTTCTCCTGAAGCAAATGCGGAGCAGCCCTTGCAGCGCCAGCAGCGTGCCGACTGCCTGGCTACGCGGTGCGCTCTGCTGCCGGGGGCCACCAGCAGCGTTGGTACCACTGCTTGTATTTCTGGTCTGTAGGACTTCACATAGGGACAGTGAAAGCAGGGATTTTGCCACTGAAATTTCTTGTGATTTTCATTAACTAATCTTAGCAAAAAGGGGATTTGACACACTTGTACAGAGAAATACTAAGAAACAGATTTTTTTTTCCCCACTCTTATGCTTCTTTTTTCCCACCCATTTTTTTATGCTGCTGAGCAAACATAGCTGAATCTTTTGTTTCCTTTTCTTTCTCTACATGAGCATGTGATCATTAACTCTGTCTCTGTGATGCATGCAAATTTTGGAAATTTTCACCAGCAGACTGCGTGCATTTCATGTTTCTCTTGTGTATCGTACAAAAAGAAAGCAGGTCAAATTATTACACTTGAGAGCTTTATTGCACTGGTGTGAAAGAATGTTGTTTAGTTTTCCATGAGCTGGTCTGGATTTTCAGGATGGTACAAGGACACGAACAGTACTTTGTCCCCAGTATATGTAGGTTACATAGTCTTCAGAGCAGAAGGGAAAGCAGAATCATTGAAAGTATGTTTATTACAGTCACTGCAGAGGATGGGAGCTGGCCACCAGTTCTGGGCTCCAGCAAATGTGAGAAGCCCTGGTGAAGTGTTGAGAGTGGGAAGGATAACTGATAACAGTTTGGGAAAAAAAAAAAGTAGTTCTTGAAAATCCAGGGTATGAGCTCTCAGTGAAAAGGACAGATTAATTTTGTAATTAAAAAAATACTGATGAGTTGTATGGAAGCATTTATGGCCAGAATAATGAGAAATTATTCTAATCGTTGGACAGGTCCTTATGATATAGCTGCTGCCTCATAAAAAATTCAGCAGCAACATGGTCCCCACTCCAGAGCATTTACTGTCTGGAAGATGGATGTGCAAAAAAAGTCATCACCAAAGAAGTTTTTTTTGCTCTTTCAGTTTAGTAGTTGTTTCATTCATTACCTTTCTTGGCATTATGAAAGAAGCAGTTCTTTTGGAAGGCTATGAATGATTAAAGGTCATCAGATCAAGACAAAGAGATCTTTTATCCCTGTGTGTACACTACAGACCACTACCAGAAAGAACTATCAGGGAGATGAGATACACATCTTTTTGCTGAGCCAACACTTTGGGGAGTTTTTGTTCTCATGCACACGAGCAGCTGCCGACAAAAAGGCATGTGAATGGGAGGAGGGACAGGGACAGGACTTACAGTTTCATCATCACTTAAGAAGAAAGATTTTTAGAAAAGTGCTCACTTCTGAAGGAATGGGATATTGGGAGGCTGATCAGTATCTAAAGAGGCATTAAAGACATTTTATTTAGCTACAGAAGAGTAAATAGAAATGTAAAAGAAAAACAAAACATTGTTAGATAATCTATAGGTATTGTTGTGACTATAGTATACCCATCCCCAAGAGGATTCAGTTCAGTCCAATTTCATCCAGTCACATTTCAAATAACCAGAAGAGTGTAGGAATTCATCAAATCCCAAATGAATGGGGCAACAACAGAACCTAGCTTCATACATTGTTAGAAGTGTAGGACATAATGGCAGAGCGGGAATCAAGGGGGATTGAAATGCTTTAAGAGTATTATTAATAGTTTAATGAATCCTTTCCAAATTCTGTAGGTATATTATCATATAGACCAGATAAGTGGTTCTCTGTGAATTTATGAATTTATGGCTTAGATATTGTTGGTTCAGTCTGAGCTCAAAGGGAGGATTGCAGTGGTGAATAAGACTTTGAAGGAAATACTCCCAGTGGATTTTTTCTTTTCAAATGCACAAGATTTCTTCCACTTGGGAATAATATTATCTGCTCACATACTATATGAGGAAAGGACTTGGGCCAGGAAGCTTCACAGCACAGAGAGAACAATTGGTGGACAGTGTCCTAATTGCAAAGAGACTCAGTATTTTATTGTTTGCGGGCATTATTGTTCACCATATTTGCTACATCAGTCATTCTCTGAAAGGTACTAATGGTGACCTTGGTATTGCAATATCTCAGAGCCTCTCGCACGCCTCCATTTAATTAGCCACAGAACTCCCTCCTGCAATTCAGAGAAATCGCATTAACTGTATTTCCAGCAGAGAACTGAAGCTCAAAGAGCTTAAGTAACCTGTCAGAGATGACACGGGGAGCCTGCGGTGGAAGCGAGCAGCATCCAAGGCTTTGGCCACAGCTCCCAGCTCCCTCCCCAGCTCCCTGCTCTCACCACCCACCCCTAAAGCCCCCTCATGCAGCCAAAGCTAATGCACTGATACGGACGCCGGACTGTTTTAGAGAGGCGTGTGGAATTACTGGAAGTGAGTTTATTGCTTTCTAATGGCTCAGGTCATTCATCGTTCAGTGTTCATGAGGGAGCAGGCATCCAGTGAGCTGAAACGCTACCGCTGCAGCTAAAGCTGAAGCTGAAACACAGCTTTCATACTCGGCTTACACCGATGGAAAGCAAAACCAGATCTCATCCCAGCGCTCCCACAATGCTTCTCTGGACCTAAGTGTGGAAATACAGTCTGAACAACTCCCAGTGATTCTCTTTTCCAGTCCGCATTTATAGAACTCAGCTTTTTATGTTCTTGCTCCTGGGCTATTGAATAAGGAAGGTGAAGCAGTATGCTAGAAATCAGAGTTGCTGCAATCTTTAAGTAAGGGGATATTTTGGTGAGATTAATGGTCAGGGTCATGCAAAGGTCACTTTTTATGAATTGTGGTCACCTTGTTGCTTCCTATTGCTCTCTCTCCCTTACCCTAAAAAAACAAAACAAAACAAAACAAACAAACAAACAAACCCACAACCCAAAAAGAAAAAAGAAGCATAAGGACAAATAATTTTCTAAATAAACTTAAGAACCTGAGTGAAGGATGAGCAAGGCAAGTTGTTACAGCCAGTCATTTACTTTTCTAATATTGGTCTATGTTTTTTTCTCCTGTTGCTGTTTGTGTTTACTGTTGACTCTGTCCTGCTGTCCCTGCATAAAATGTGTTGTTTTCACAAGAAAAATATTATCGCCCAGATGACTGTTATACTTGCTACACAACTAGCAAAAACATAGGTGTTCCAGATGAGGACTTCCTCATCTGTTGACTGAGGACACTTGTGAATTGGGACAGCTCTGCTGTGAGCCACTGAACAGACAGTTGATAATATCTGGCCAACCAACTCCTACTGAAGCTTAGTGGAGGAAGCCTGAAGCTCGGCTTTGGGGTCTGGGATCTACAAAGCTGAATATTTATGCTGCAATGGAACAGTCCAGTTGCTGCCATACCAAAGGCAGGACCTAGGGCCTGTGTTCTTCTTCTGTGTCTCTGAAATGCCTTGTCCCTCAGGTCTTCTAGGAGGAATTGCAAAGACTACAGTTGTACCTGGACATTTTCAGCAGACATAAACACAGGACTTTGTTTTCCTCTTCTTCATTGAAGCTGCACCTATCAAAGGGTTGATAGCTACACAAGCACGTTCCTATGTGGGGGCATGATGATACTGAAAGGTGCAGAAAGACTTGAGCATGCCCTTCCCACACACATTTCCAAGCTGTGAGCCAGTTCTGGGGATTGAATAACCCAATCGCATAGGCTGCAAAGAAAAGGTCCTGTCTGTATTTATCTATGGAGACAAGCCATGACTGGCTGTGACCTTGCTCATGATACTTTAAACAAGGACTTCAATCACAGTCACTCTACTGCTTCCAATTCGATTCATTGCTTGAGCCTGAATTTTTCAGGATTAATTACATCTAATCATGTGTGACTTGGACACGTGAGCTAACTAAAGGTTCAAAAAACAGCAAGGCATGAGATGAATGAGAAATTGGTTGGCAAGGTGCCGTGGTTTAATCCCAGCAGGCAGCTAAACACTACAGCGCTGCTCGCTCACTCCCCCACCCAGTGCTATGGGGGAGAGAATCAGAAGGGTAAAAGTACAAAAATTCATAGGTTCACATAAAGATAATTTTTTTTTTTTTTTAAGGAAGAAGAAAGAAAAAGAGTGGAAAAAAACCCAAAACCCAAGAAAAACAAGTGATGTAAAAAAAACCCCAGTTTCTCAGCACCAACTGACTGATGCCCAGCCGGTTCCTGAGCCATGGCAGTCCTGGCCAACCTGTCCAGGAAAGAGGTAGAATATGCAGGACTGTGGTGGTTTCACCCCAGCCAGCAACTAAGCACCACGCAGCTGCTTGCTCACTCCCCCACAGTGGGACAGGGGAGAGATTCAGAAGGGTAAAAGTGAGAAAAATCATGGTTTGAGATAAAAACGGTTTAATATGTAAAGCAAAATCGTCACACGCAAACAAAGCAAAACAAGGAATTCATTCACCACTTCCCACGGGCAGGCAGGTGTTCAGCCATCTCCAGGGCAGCAGGGCTCCATCACGCGTCATGGTTATTCGGGAAGACAAATGCCATAACTCTGAATGTCCCTTCACCCCCTCCTTCTTCACCCCAGCTTTATATACTGAGCATGACGTCATATGGTATGGAATATCCCTGTGGCCAGCCTGGGTCAGCTGTCCTAGCTGTGTCCCCTCCCAGCTCCCCGTGCACCCCCAGCCTGCTCGCTGGCAGGCCAGCACGAGAAGCTGGACTGTCCTTGACTACTTAGCAGCAACTGAAAACATCAGCACTTCATCAACATTTTCTCATCTCAAATTCAAAACATAGCCTCACAGTAGCATCTATGAAGAAAATTAACTCTATCTCAGCTGAAACCAGGACAAGGACCTATTTTTAATACAGAAGGTAGTTATGAGAGGGGAGAGTCTCCTCGTCTTTGTTTTAAGCCAAGGTGAGGACAGGATGCAAAGGACCATGCCATGTTGGAATTGTCTCACTTCATGAGGAGGGAGAGCATCACGATAAGATGGGCTTTGAGGAAGCAGATTTTGATAGAGTCAGGCAACTAGTGAGTAAGATCTCATGGGAAGCAATCAAACTGGAAATGGAGTAGATGGCTATTTCTTTAAAGGAATGCTCTTAAAAGCACAACTGCCAACTGTCTCAGAGAGGAAGAGGAATAAGAAGTTTAGTAAGAGGTTAGTGTGGCTAATTACCAAGCTCTTCATTGACCCAACCTCAAGGGAATACACAAAGAGAATTAAGAAACGATTGGTGAGTACAACTCCAAAACATAAACATAAGGGTATAGGGAAGTTGGGAAAGGAAAGGCACAAAGTGAGATACCTTCTCTCTCTGGTCATAGCATGATTTTTTGTTAGCTTCTGTAGGAACACCAGTAGTAAGGAGACAAACAGGAAATATGTAATCCATTATCAGTAGAGGGGGAAAGCTGTTCACTGGTTATGCTTAATGCCTTTTGCTTGCAACCATGTTAAATGGAGTTTCTGCTTCCCTTAGTAAAAAAGCTAACTGCGATCAATTGACTAATCATGTAGTACCTGTGGCAAAGGGGCAAGATGCACCTCGGGGTGTACCGCAGCCACAGCAAGCACAGAGCTGCGGGAAGCTGCGGAATACGTGAGCTCCTGGGAGGCTGGGAAAGGCACGGGTGCTGCTGAGCCTGTGAGAGAGGGCAGGGAAGAGCCAGGCCATTCCCCACCCTCAGGTCCCAGAAAGATCCTGCAACAAATAAGCTTTAAGAAAGCCAGGTGTATCAGCTCTCATGGGTTTACTGAGATTACTTAGGAATAAACGTCCCACTCCAAAAAGACAGTTTGGTAGAAGATGGGTTGGGCTACAGTCGCCAGCTGAATATGGGGCAGGAATTGCATGGTTTTGAAAAGGAAAGCAGGTAAACACCATCCCTAAACTGGAAGATAGCCTGCAAACAAGGGAAGGAGTTGGCTGCTTCTCTCGGCTGTGGGGAGGTCAGCTCTGGATTTGTCACCAATTTTTGGTGCTGAGGAGAGCAAATAAAATGCTTGGGGGAAGATATGGCTTATGAGGAAATATCAAATGAATTGGGGTCGCTTAGCCTGCAGAGGGGAGGCTGGTGCATAGATATGAGGCGGAGGAGAAAGGAATGCCAAAAGGAAGAGAAGCAGCTGATCTCTGCCTGGTGTGAGCTGGATGGGAAGTCGTGGGCTTGTGCTGCTGCTGGGAAGCTGAGAGCTGTCAGGAGCTGTTCAGGCTGGGAGGATCCTGCCCCTGAGATGGCTTTCAGCTCTGCGTCCTCCGAGTCTCTGTAAGAACCGTAGTCCAAAGAACCTGGCAACCAAACAGCCCCGTGGAAACGGTGCATGTGGGTCTGGGTGGGCTGAATGAGAAAAAATTGCATTTCATGAGCAAGGCTCCCTGACGGCATTGCAACTGCTTGAGGATGGGCTGTGTTTAATGACTACTGTGACAAGCTGAAGAGTCTTGCAGGCTTTTCTGGCACAGCTCCTCAGAAACTTTGGTGAGTACCGATGCCACGTCGGCAATGCAACGTCAGCAACCAGCCCTGCAGGGCAAGCCAAGGACCCCACTCCCTGCAGCTCCTCTGCGTGGTGGGGTGGGTTGGAGCGAAGATCCCACTGCCCTCCCCAGAGCTTTGCAGCTTTTGCCCCAGTCACAGCAAGTGACTCTGAGCAGCTCCCAAATAAACCTCTGTAAAGGTCTTGCTGCTGCTTTTCTCATTTGTCATGAATACGGTGCTGATGCAGGGGCAGAAGGAGATGAGAAAATCAAGGGACACTTACAATTTGTAGGAAATATATATGCAGTCAAATCACCTGCTACACACAAGTCCCCAAGGAAATAGGTCCTTGTTACGACATGCTAGTGACAAATTTTAGCTCTCATTATTTTAGTTCAACCTTGCTGAATCAGCTCAGCCAGTGGAGCCATGTATTTAGCAGGCAGCGAGATCAGTTCCTCACACGAAAGGCTGGATCTCTGCACTGCGGATGGACGGAGCAGCGGCAGAATGAAGCCCCTTCTCCAGCAGATGCCTCAGCACACAGAAACCACCCAGCTGCCATTCGAATGGCTGGACTCTCTGATATGTTGAATTAAATAAAACGAGAAAGGTTTGTTGGCCAAGTGAAGGGTAGCTCTGAGGAGCTGTGGCTCAGTGAAAGTCTGCAGCAGCAGCAGCAGCTTACAGGACGAGTCCAGCTCAGGAGACATGCATGAAGTAGCTCTAAACTGAAGAGGTGGCTCAGGTCCTGGTAACAGGCCAAGTGTAACATCCTAGGTCCAGTGTGGTTGGTTTCCAAAAGTCCTGTGTGCATTTTAGAGGATTCATTGGCTTCTGTATTGCGAGTCTAAGTAGATGTCCCTACCTTAGCAAGCTCGGAAAGGATTTTATGTACGTAAAACGCAGTTTCAGCATAGGTGTGTTGTGAAGATGAGACCAGAATGCTCTAGCATGCAAGGTTTGCCTTGGTCAAACTGCTGAGCTGAGAAAACCACATATGCCACCCTCAAAGCCTGAAAGAAACATTGCCAAATTTACAAGTGGAGTCCTGGAGGACTCTAGCTTTCTGAGAGGGGAACTAACCATCTCTAACAGGTTCTTTCCATCTCCAGCTTCTCTGAACCTGTGAGTCTTTGAAGACTGTGACTGACAGGCTCATTAACACTGAACAGCCTCAAACACACACCGAATAACTTGGCGAGCTAATTAGAGGAACGCTGGGATAAAGAGAGCATGACAATAAAATATTTCTGATGTTAATTAGAGGAAGAAAAAAACCAAGGCTGAGCTTCCCAAAAGAAATTTGAGTTGGGAGTGAGTAATCCTGCAAGATGCCGAGCGCTCAGGGTGGCCTTGCGGCATGCTCCCGGGGGACATTGCAGCAGGGCACGCAGCCGGGACATGGGGCTCCCCGTGCGGTGCAGGGATGCACCCCAGACAGACACCCGGTGAAAGAAAGGGAGGGGGAAATAGCTGATACGCAGGTTTTAATTCAAGCTGACTAAGGTGAAATGCAAAGCAAGGGGGAGGAAAGCAAATCTAGTCCCCCCCCCGCCCCCAAATTTAAAAAAAAGCAAAATTCAGGCTAAGAGTAAGGAATTATGAGAAACAGAGAGCAGATGTGGGGCTTGAGGGGAATTAACATGTGTTGTTGTGCATCTTAACTGTCTCCCACAATGTTTAAAAAATGCACTAATGTTTTGTTTTTCTGTTCCTGTCCTCTGGCTCTCCCTAATTGCTTCCAGTTAGATGTCTCCAGGGCATAATTTTCCCAGGTGTGCTCCCACAGCTTCACATTTTCCTTTCTGTGGGGCTTGGCAGCGGTGGCTCTGCCCCCTGCGATGTTCGGGGTCGAGCGGAGCCCTGCGGTGGGGCAGCCCCAGTGGCCACCTCCACTCCAGCCCTCGCCCAGCCCAGGTTGGCTGTGCTGGTCCCACCGCTCTGTCCACACACGTGTACAGCCGTTCAAGCAGGAAAAACGTTGCCCAAAACTGCTGACATCAGCTTGAGAGAAAGCAACACGGGGTGATTCCTACTGCGAGGGTCTCCGAACATCTCGATGCGGCAGGAGCACAGCGGCTGCCCTGCCCCAACACTTCTGAGCATGGAGTTTCCCACTAGTGAGAAATGGATATGTAGCTGCATATGTCTGTTCTTTTTTAAATAAAAGAGAAGGAAAAGTGCCAGTAACTTTCAGAGACTAACCCCATGGATGTAAAGAGTTCAGCAGCAGATGCAATTGCCCTGGGCATCTAGAAAGGTGGTACGATTTCACATCCTACACATAACACAAGAGGGAAATGATGTATTTCCACAGCTGGTTCTTTCTTCCTCATATCCACTATCTCATTTTACCTCAACATGACACATGAATTTTCTTATTTGGGCCTTACGCTTAAGAATTTTCTTTTCTCATATAAAATCAGTGGCTGCATTTTTACTTATAGTAGTATTAAAATGTTCTTTGTGACACCTTCATAATTGTTCAAAGGACAAGGAGTTGAATGTCATGCTTCTTTAGTGTGTAAAGCACTCAACTTTTCTCAAAATTCTCTGTTTTTCCCATAACAACTAGTTGCAGCATTTGTCATAATTTTTTAATGCTTATTTCTGGTGAAATAGCTTGGAAAGAGATGACAGCATGATTTGGATAGGGACTAGAACAGTATAAATAACAGAAAAATCACCCCCAAAAATCACCAGGGAGAATGTGTTGGTTTTTCTAAAGGCTTTTATCACCATCACTTCTGAGTACTGTTTTTATATTTAATGACCAAAGAAAAAAAAGAGTTGTTATCCTGCAAGGCACAGTATATGTGTTGCATAAGACTTTCTGAAAGCACAGGAGATGGTCAGCCAGCTGTCAAGGTTATATTAACAGAATCATAGGTCTTTTCCAACCTTAATGATTCTATGATTCTAGGAGTCTATGAAACAAGAATAATTGCATAGATTCCAACAGTGTGTGCCACAGACACCGAGCAGTCCTGTTTCTCTCAGAGCTGGAAGACAGCACCTGCAGGTCAACACAGCTGGCAAACGGCAAACCAGTTCAGTGTTTGACTGAGGAGGAACAAAGAGGAAAAAATGATAAAACTCTCTTCTTAAGGGAAAACTTAGTCAAACAACACACTCCAGGATTTTCAAGCACAAACATCTCTTGACTTCACCCAGGCCCCAGGAGAAGGGCAACTTTAAAAAGGACAAAAATCCCCAGGGAAGGCAGGCATGCCAACTATTCATTTCTCGGATACAAGGAGGGCAGCATCCTCACCACTGTGCAGTCAAAGCACTCCTGAGTCTGCTCACAAAGCAGCAGTACCCTCCCGCAGCAATACACTGCCAGTACTGAACACCACAATTATTTACCTACCTTGGCTTCTTTATCTCAATTATTTTCCTGCCTTGGCTTCTTCATCTCATATTATTCTTTTTCTCAGGGAGTGGTTCATTACTTCCCTTATTTTCCTTTCTTTTTTTAAGAAGTTTCCCATTTGTTTTTTTTTTTTTACCTCTACTGCAATTTCAAAGCATGTAAAGAGCTGTAAATAGCCATTCTGTTGCAAGATCATAGGAAAAACCTCACATCTTCAAATAATCCCGGAAGCAAACAATGAAATATGAAACACAGAAACATAAGCACATATCCCACCTCTCGCTCTAAATGTCAAAACCCAGTATAAAAAGGAAACCAAAAGCTTTGACATGTTTCCTGTATTTTTTTTTTTTTTTTGAGCTAAAACCAGCCTTTGAGATGAGAAGTTCCAAATCTGTGAACTTTGAAACCCTCACCCAGTAATTCTGGCAGATTCATTTATTCAAGGGAAAGAAAGAAGGCAACAGCCTAATTTAAGTGTTTAAACACAAGAACTATTGTCTGCAATTATTTGGGGTCAGTAACATTTTTCCTGAAAATGTCTATGAATCATGATTTTCTTTATGCAATAGAGGACTGCTCCTCTGTTTCTGGAAACCAGAGGAGCAGGACAAGCTAATGAAGGAAGCTGTTTCAAGGGATTTAACAACTGAACTGGACAAATTTGATTATCAGTGTGTTTCCAGCCACTTTCTGCTAAAGAGAGACAAAATCCTTTTAGGATAAAACACACACAGTAAAATGTCATAGAAAATGTATTAGAAAATCATAGTCTTTCTACACATTTTTAAACAGCTTATAAGTACCCATATAATGAGTCCTGTCCTGTTTAAGAGCCTTTAAATTCTGCTAGAGTATGAATTGAATATTCAGAAAAGAACAGAAAATCTCTATGCACATTACTTAAAAACATCAATGCATGGATATTAAATATCAAATTAACAGTATAATAATCTAAGTCAATATCTATTGACTTGTCTGGGCTTTTGGGATGATGTCCATAGTCCTTCTTAAATGTGTCAAAATTCCTTTCGACCTCATTTGTTTCACTGAGACCTTTCCATGTAAGAAACAATCTAGATGATAGGTGTATATTTAAGGTTTTCAGTTGATCTCCATTTTTGTTATTGACGTTGTTGTTCTTCCCAATTATGGTAATGATTCAAAGATAACCTTCCATATGTTAAGAAATTTGCAAAACTTACAGGTAATTAGCGACACCTGCTAAAACCTTATAATCGTTTTAGATCCTTGTTTCATTAAGGACATTGATGTTCATCCACACTATGAAGGAAGCTCTAAGGCTTTTTGGCTGTGCTAGTTCAGCTGTCTCGGAGTGGCTGACTGTCAGCAAGCTCACTATTGACTGAGTAATGCTCAGTGGCTTTTTATGTACCTATGTGTAGGTGCAAAATGCTAGTTTTCAGAATGTATCACATATAGGTAGAAAAATTAGGGATCAGGAAGGTAGTAAAGAGTTTCACAACTGTGTCTTGTAAACAAAGAAGTTATAAACATATATATAATGCGATATATATTTCACCGCCTTGAAATATCCAAAAAGTTTTAAGTGGGCTTTTTTCCCACTTAACTGAGCTCTCTAAAAAGTTGGTTTTAGTAAAAAATAGTTGCCTGAGTTTCCTCAAGTCAGAGGAGGGAGTCAAGTATCATCAAAAGTTGGTTTGTCCATTTGGCTGAAGATGGAAGGACCTGAAGTGCTGGCAAGCGTTGCCTCTCTCCATTAGCACCGCTGAGCTGGTTCCCTGATTTTTGGGTGGTTAAAGGTAAGTGAGATCCTCACTCACGGTGATACACCAGGTCCCTCCTGTCCACCTTTGTTTTGTTCTTGTCTTGAGCGCTCCCTCAGTAAGTTTGCAGATGA
>NW_010517146.1:0-298 GCF_000687285.1 Phaethon lepturus
AAGAAGGCCAACAGTGTCCTGGCCTTATCAGATATAAGTGTGGCCAGCAGGAGTAGGAAAGCGATCGTGCCCTTGTACTCGGCACTGGTGAGGCCACAGCTTGAATACCGTCTTCAGTTTTGGGCCCCTCACTACAAGAAGGATGCTGAGGTGCTGGAGCATGTCTAGAGAAGGGCAACAAAGCTGGTGAAGGGTCTGGACCACAAGTCTTATGAGGGGTGGCTGAGGGCACTGGGGTTGTTTAGTCTGGAGAAGAGGAGGCTGAGGGGAGACCTTATCGCTCTCTACAACAACCTGA
>NW_010517146.1:401-2558 GCF_000687285.1 Phaethon lepturus
TATTAGGAAAAATTTCTTCACCGAGAGGGTGGTCAGGCATTGGAACAGGCTTCCCAGGGAGGTGGTGGAGTTGCCATCTCTGGAAGTGTTCAAAAAACGTGTGGACGTGGCGCTTCAGGACATGGTTTAGTGGACATGGTGGCGCTGGATTAATGGTTGGACTTGATGATCTTGACGGTCCTTTCCAACCTTAGTGATTCTGTGGTTCAGTGATTCTGTAATTCCCACTTTTCCAGACAATGCTCATGCACAGTCTAGTGATATCCTGTGTGAAGGACTGTTCTCAATAGCCAGCTTGGATCTACCTTCTCTGTGTGGGGAGACCACAGAGATCCCTGCAGGGAGACAAAGCATCTTGCCTTAGGACCAGAAGATACTTCTAGGCTGGAAAAAGCATTTCACAAAAAAGAACTTCTCAGTTCAGACTTAATCTGACTTATTCATACATAAAAGTATAATATTAATATTATTCAGACATATATTAATGTATACATTAATAAATAATAATATATTAATAATAATCAGACATAAAACTTCCTCATTTTAACAAAGGGAACTCAATTGCTTGTCCCATGCTTTATGCAGTTATTTATGTACCTGACTAGCACGGACTAGAATTGCTCAAAGTTTTTGTTAGTATGCAGTAGTACTGCTAGGTCAAAGAACTAACCTGAAGTAAAGGACCTGCAGAGATGTGTCCAAGTCCCTGCAGAAATGTGTCCAAGTCCCTGCAGAAATGTGTGCACATAGCAAGTTTGCTGGGATTAAAGTATGAGCTAAAACTGCTTTCATGTCCATTGTCTTCTGCAAAGTCTCCTACATGTCTATTTTTATGGAGAGAGTCCATGTTTAGCGTCTGTGGAGGTATATGAAGGCTGGATTGGGGAATTTTAGGAATCTGCTACAGCAGGAAGATAAATGCTTCTAGGGGTTGGAATAGAGAATTAATTCTGAACATCCTTATTTCTAGTTATGCTCAAAAAGTAGTTACAGTCTAGTTTATAAACCAACTTAAAACACTGGTGGTAAGTCTATCTTATGAGGTATTGTAATTATGGCAAACACTATATAATTTAAGTTAAAAGTACAAAGCACAAGTTTATCTGTTATAATTTCTGCATATCTGGGTATCAGAGTGGTACCTCTTATACGTCCAGTTAACTTGGATCATTAATTCCTTGGAGAGTGAGAAAATTCCCCAGCCATTCTTCTACTGAGACAACACACTGAACATGAGACAAGGTGATTGAGATCCCACATCCTTCACAACAAATTATTTGAGTAATTGTTGCAGAAGGTTTCAAAGTGGTTTCAAGAAGGTTTTCAAGAATATTTCCCTGAGGCAGCTCCTGCTCTGGCTGTACTAATTTCATCTGCTCAGATATTTTGATTAAAATCCCAAGTGGAGAATCTGTCCCTTCCAGAGAATCCCTTGGGTGTTTCCTGCTGTAGAACTAACCAAATTGTACATAGATAAGGTCCTTGTAAATGGTTAATAGAGCCTGTTGCAGTATATGCAGAAACAGTCATGTAGGACAGCCTTTTGTACATAGGGAAGACAGTTAGGAGAGCTTTTATGTAGATAAGATAGCCAAAAGCTGGAGCGGTCATGTAGGACCACGGGCAAACTGGAACTTATGAACTGAGCAGAACAGGAATTTGGGAAGACTTACGTGATCCAGCTGAAGACAGCATTGCAAGGATGCATGCAACAGAGATTCTTGTTTCCATCTGTAGAGCAACTGACTGTCCTGTTTGAGTCCCGTTCTCCATGCAAAAGTTGCCCAGTGCCAAGATCACAAAAAAAATTTTTTTTAACAAACACTCTGTCTGTGTGTGCCTGTGCAACACAGTCCAGATCATCTGAAGGCTGATTTCCACATAAAATCTGCCACACAAATAACTAAATGTTTTCCAGCAAAAAAAGAGCCAAGCCTTCCAGCTGCAAAAGAGCAATTATGGCTGGCTGAATCTATTCAGCATCAAGGTCACTTGGACTATAGCTGTTGTGTTATTCTGCAGGTATAACCTGGGGAGAGCTGCAAAAGGCTGAAGTGTTCATGGCAGAGAGTTCTTTGGCCCTGTGAGTATTTTCACCTTAGTTGCCAGACAATTAACAATGTGATACACAGAGACAAATTATTTTTTAAAGGGAAA
>NW_010517146.1:2589-4627 GCF_000687285.1 Phaethon lepturus
GTAACTGTACATTGTCTTGTTCTGACTCAAAACTACCTTTAACTGTCCTGTCTCCACAAGTCAGAGGTATTCCCCTAAGTACACTTGGGCTCAAAATACTTTTAATTAATTTATTTTCAGAAAGTGTTTTGAGGTTTCCATTATTATTAAAGACACTAAGTTTACCCCAAACGATTCAGACTTTCTCTGTAATCTACCGTACAAAATATTGTTGGTTATTGCTCCACAATACAAGACATCCATCCAGTAAAAGAGTGACATCCTGTACTATATTGTATAGTTAGGCATACAGACAGTCCAGGGAGTATTCTCATGTGCCCCAGTGGCACTTTCAATATAGAGGTTAGCTCACACTGGTGGGAAAAATGTATTACTTTTGTCTAATATCTGAGACAATTGAGATTTTTTTTATATTGTGTCTCTAATTAACGCCATAAGGTATAATGAAGACATGTCAGAAGAAGAAGATACTTCTAGGGAGAATAGAATTGTCCAGTTGTACTTAAAATATTTCTTCATCTTTGATGACAGGTCAACATTATACTTTATGGTTACAATAAAGAATGCTGCATGTAATGACACATTTCTAGAATTAATCAGCAAATACAAGAACTTTCCAATTATCCGAGGTATCTAAGGGATTCATAGTGTTCCCTGACTCCATCTTCTCCTCAATCACCATTATGACTCAGCTGATGGGACACAAGACCTTGATAAATCAAGTCTCTTCCTGTTGTGATAGGATAAAGGGCAACAGTTTTATACTAAGAAAGGGTAGATTCAGACTAGATATAAGGAAGAATTTTATCACAATAAGGGTGGTGAAACACTGGCACAGGTTGCCCAGAGAGGTGGTAGATGCCCCATCCCTGGAAACATTCAAGGTCAGGTTGGAGTGGGCTCTGAGCAACCTGATCTAGTTGAATATGTCCCTGCTCATTGCAGGGGGTGTGAAGTAGATGACCTTTAATGGTCCCTTCCAACCCAAACTATTTTATGATTTTATGTCTCACAAGAAAAAGCATAGTTGCATGTGATTTCTTTGCTAACTGTAATGGATAACAGATATAAACTTTTTTAACACAGTCAAAACTTAAGTTTTTATAAAGCAGCTTTATATGTAAATTTACGTGCTTAAGTCCTCCCTAATTTCAGTAAGATTATTAAGAGGCTCTATTGGTGGTAGGGACAGATCTAAAGCTCGTTCTTATTAAGTAGGAGTCCATTGGAAAAACACTTTGCTTTTCAGAGCAAAGGAAAAAAACATTTCAGAGGAAATCAAAAAGTACTATCAGAGGAAATCAAGCACATTTTTGAGGGCTGTATGCGGTGCAGGTGCCCAGGTGCTGGCAGCAGCGGGGGCTGCAGGGCCCCGTTAAGCGGTTAGAGAATCATGTTTTTATGCAGGTCTTCTTTTAACAAGCAATAGGTTATACCGTACCTTTGCATGTTCTAGTCATTTACCTTTGTGAATTTTAACATTCTGTTTGTATCAGAAACTCTAACTATACCTGCAAGTAGAGTTCTATGGTCCTAAAAAGTCCTCTCCACAAAAAACACTCAACCTCCTACGTGTTAAATGACTTTGTCTCTCAGAAATTTATTCATGTTATCATCAAAATATTATGTTGTACTGGACATAGTTGGCAAGATGTTGACAGCGGGGGCTGCAGAGCAGTCTCTGTGAGGAGCGGCCGGGGCTGCCCCGTGCCGGACACAGCCGGTTCCAGCCGATTCCAGCCCACTCACCGCAGGGGCCGGCTGAGCCCCGCGACCAAGGTGGTGGCACCTCTGTGAAAATGGATTTAAGAAAGGGCAAAAATTCTGTGCTGGAGTTTTGAGAAAGAGGATTGAGAATACGTGAGAGAAACAACTATGAAGACACCAAGGCTGGGGAATAAGGAAGGGCAGGTGGTGCTCCACACTCCAGAGCAGATTCCCCTGCAGCCCATGGTGAGATCATGGTAAGCAGATATCCACACTGCATCCTGTGGAGGACGTGAACCCACACCAGAGCTGGGGAAAAGTGTGGGAGGGG
>NW_010517146.1:4672-6874 GCF_000687285.1 Phaethon lepturus
GAGCTGCTATGGACTGACCACAACCCTCATTCGCCATCCACTTGCACTGCTCAGGGGTGGGGAGGAGGTGTGAAGTTAGTGAAGGTGAGCTTGGGAAGAATGCAGGTGGGGTTAAGGTGTCTTAGTTTATGTCTGTGTTTCTTACCATCCCATGAGCATAAGCAGCACAAGTATCCCTTCCTTTGAATAAGCAACAAACCCAAAATAATCCTAAAGCTAATATAGAAGTTTACAGTAATTAAGTTATTTTATTATTTATTTTTAATTTGTTAATTTGCATTCTACTAGAAAATGAATATTTCAATTCACATTTGTAGCCTTGTTCTTTGTTTGGCATGAGCTACATTTCTCAGAACTATTTTAAAATCTCGAGAGGTCAGCTTCCTATGGAGCAGGTAGAGGTTTTGCAATTTTTTAAGGGCCTTTTACTCTCTTCTGATAAATTGATATTTTTCAATTTTTGGAAGAAGCTTTGATGTTCCTGTTTCAATTTGAATTTCATTTTATATCACCAAAATTGACCAATAGAAAAATTATGTGTCTTTTGAAATAAAAAATGTCTGACTCTTTTCTAAAGAAATCTCCAAGGGTTAGCCTTTGTGCATATCATATTCCGTGTAACATTCTGGATATTTTTAGTGTGTCAGGACCCCTTACCTCTAAGCTCTGTGCCACTCAAAGCCAGCCAGGAATGTGGGTTCAACTGGAGTGCTCAAGCTTTCTCTTCTGGAGAAACCACAAAAGATTTCCAGCCCCAAATGCAGACCGCACGCTCTGCCTGTGTCCTGATTCCACACAGGAAGAGATTTGAAAGCATCTGCAGAGTGTCACTGAGCAAAGTGCTGTTCTCTGTGCTGCCATGGTATGTGCAGCAAAAATCTATTAAACCAAGACAAATTAAACTCAATTTATGCTGAGGAAACAGAAAATGTTGCCTAATAATTATATATGAATAAAGCTATATAATAATCAGCATAAATTAAACAGGGCACACTATGGCAAATAAATGTAATTTCTTTCTTGTAAACACTAGGATAATACAGAAAGAAAATTCAGTCCTTATATATCCATTATGACAGTTTTATATAGGTCTTCATAATGAGCTCAATGATTAAATATATCTAAGATAAATACAATAACTAAACTTGGAACTGAGCTAGTAGAAAATGCACCATTAATTCTCACTCCTCATACTGTGAGTCTTGTCAGACTTCACCAAAAAAAAAAGGTTCAGAGACAGTCTGTGTGCCATTAGGAGAGCTAAATAAATTATTCCAGCCTGCAACTAAAAGATTACATTCTTCTTCTTTAGTTAGTACCTTGCAAAAGGTATCACATTCTGAATAAAATAAGAATTGGAGTATAGATACCAAACTGGGGTATAAATACTAAATATTTGACAGAGCATTTTAGAGTTAAGGGGTTTAAGGTTGGCAAGACAAATGGGATGTAGTAGGAACTGTGTTCTTTCATAGCAGAGATGAAATACATCCAGGTTCTGTATACACTGTGCACAAAAACAATAGTTACATCGTTGTGCAAAAAGTGGAAGCATCAAGGAAATCATGTGAAACAGAAATCCTATAAACCCTCTGCTTTTTTTTTTTTATTTTCAGTGGGAAATTTGGGATTTTCTAGTATTTCAAGTCTGGTATTGACTTTCATTAGTTAAACTGCTACAAAAGTGAACAAGGGTGGCAAATATTTTCCTAAAGGAATGGTGGAATAGGTTTATTTTTGTAATGATGTTGATAAGCTACAAAGACACATTTCAGGCAATTGTATAGAATTATTTCAAGTTTTAAAACCACTATATGTACAATGAAATTTATTAGTAGAGGAGCTTGTAAATTTCATATACCCTGTGCATCATTCAGTTGTCTAAATGTGGACATATAATGCCATCTTAGATACCTTAGGGCAGCTCAAGTCACCTCCAGCAGCCACTTTAGAAAGGTATGGGTCATTCACAAATCTCATATGGCAACTGTCAGCCCTGTATGGATACTTTGGATACTCCCTTATATCTCTAGGAACTTGTGTTTAACAAAGAAATCCTGTCCCATCTACATGAGCCATTGTTGTCCTGTAGCTTGTATATTTGGGACAATGGAATTCAGGGCATTTTGGCATTCTCAGCACAGCTGTGGGACTGTAACAGTCACAGAGTATAGCTGTCTCAGATAAAATTATCTTTCCCTA
>NW_010517146.1:6905-42687 GCF_000687285.1 Phaethon lepturus
AACTATTTTCATACTTTCCATTAAATTCATCAGCATTTTGTGATGTACAATGGTAAATCAGTGAAGACATGTTTGCTCTACCTAGTTTATGTGCTCCTTCAATAGCAGCAGTAGAAATTATCTAGCTGTGTTCATTCCATTTGGGGATTATATAGCAAAGAACTTCGATATTGATGTGATTCCTATTCAGATCTGGAAAATAATGAAAGTACAAGCAATTCAGAAGAGATGATCAGGTCAAATTGACAATTCTGAAGTTTTCCTGCGGTTTCCTGACCCAATTAGTACAACATTGCTACAGGTTGCATTAAGCATAGCATAAACCTGTACAGAATTATTTTGTTGTTTGCTCTGATAGTATATAGTGGCTGGACGGTTGCTGGAAATCCAGAATTCTATTTATCTAAACAATTTAATGATGAAAAGTATGTCAGAAGGGATTTAAAGTGTTTTAATTTAGTGGAGATGAGAGAGATGGGCATGACAATTGATTATTCACGAACAAAAAACCCAGTGATGCTGCCCTGAAACATGCTAACATGCTCTCATTGCTGCATGGAAATGCACAATGTGCCAAACTGAAGAAGTGATAACCTGCTGGCTGCAGCTAACCATTCTCCATAAAAACAAATGAAGAAAAAATTTTCTGTAGTCATTTTGGCATTGTACAGCAATAGATAAGACTTCAACTTGACAGTATCATCACATATGAGCTTGTATAATCAGGCATTGATCTCTTATTTTTTACAGAGAAGTATAAATTATATTTTGAAATTGTTACCTACGTATCTGTGTAAAAATCACTTTTCATGGCTCTTCACATGATTCACATGTAAATTCAGATATGCCTATTGCACTGTGAAAGGATAAATTTTACCAAAGTTACGAATAAAGATGTAATAAAGTTGGAAAAAAGTCCGGGTCATGTTATAATTCTCAGACTGGTTAGAAATACCAGATGGGATTCCACTATACGTTCACGAGAAATGAGTGCCTATTTTTGCTTCAGTTGCTGATATGGTATCCAGAATCTTCTGTTATATCTCTATATGAACTCATTGTGACACTTTGGAAACAATGCAGTATATTTAAGGGCTTTGTACAATTATATTGTGATGCAATCATCATTAATACCTTCATTTTAGAGATCATTCTTGTATTATTGACAAGATAAAAATAATCTGTAAAAATGGAAATTTAATCTGAATATACCTCTTTCTGAAAGGTAATTAGAGAAGAATTCAAACAACAAAGTGAGATTCAGAAGCAATTTTTCAGCTAATTAATTCATGCAGAGGCACTTGAACTTTGAGGTTCCAAATTACAGAGATGGAGAATAACTTTTTTGTTACAGAATGGGAGACTAAGAAATCTGCCTTGGTTTAGGTTTATACCTGTGTCCTGGTGTTGAATAACCACATCTATTTATCTATTCCCTTCTCAACATGTCTGAGGAAGAACACAGAAGAGCACAAGTTTAAAATCCAAGACAATGAGAAAATTACATGTAAACATGCAAATTTTATGACAGCTACCTATACAAAACATTGCTTATATATTGCACAGTACACATTTGCAGCATTAGAGTATACTGTTGTAAGACCTATCCAGTATTTTTGATGACAAAATACTTTAATCATTCACTTGTGGCATTAGCTTCTATAAGGGGACATTATCTTGATAGTGGTGAGTGCAGTCTGTTAACATAATTCTGCACATAAAAGAATGGTGCGCTACATAAAATTATGCAGAGCAAATAAGGACTTTGTTGAAAGGTGTTGGACAGCAAAAGTATCAAGCTAAGATTTCAGTGGTACTGTTGCATTAAAAGTGAATGCAGAACTTGGACTGAATGTTCTGAATTTATAGCAGGTCTACAACCACAAAAAGGCATTCAAGGTCTGGTGAATTTACTTTTACAGCAACAGAATTTCTTGATGCCACTGCTGATATAAAACTCTCTTAGAGTAAGAAATCTGGTCAAGGAAGGATCAGAGAATGGCTGCCCTTTGATAAGTCACTGTTCCTATACTATTCCTATGGTTTTACTACCACTGCAGTACGAGAAAGATCGTGAGGCTCTTTTGCACTACTCTGAAGCCTGTGATGTACATTTGCATACATGTGCTATGTCTGTCCAGACGGACGATAGATGAATATTGATGCTTCCCGCAGAACTGCTCCAGCATCCCTTCCACCAGACTCTTATATAAGTGTTCTGGCCAGTACAATTGTTGTTTTGAGTTTTATAGATAGATTACTGGTAATCTAAAAGTAGGTAAGTATTATTTAAACTGATAAAAGATCAACATTTTATTATTTTGTAATTTACTGAAATACTTATGAAAGCCTTTGCACCATGAAATATAAAGGTACAATTTCAATTGGGTTTTTGTTTGTTTTTGAAAAGCATAATTACACACAGAACCTTTAGTTTGTTACCAAAGTTATTAAACAGGGATAAAAGGTATTGCATACATTAGGGAGTAGGAACCCAAATGCTGACTTGAGAAGGAAACTGAAAGCAATTAGTAAGAGAAATATGCAATCCCTGGAAAAGATGATATCAAGGCTACCTCACCAGTAAGCCAGCACAGGTAAGGAAGAACCAGTTAAACTCCAGAGGTGCCAGGTTCTGTTAAGTTCTATCGCTAATTGTCAACTTCTTGAGCAGTTCCCTGTACTGCCCATTTTGATATCTGGCTGCATTTACATGCTCCATTTCCAAATGTGAAGTTCCACAATAAAATTTAGATATAGAAATATACTAAACATTGATGCTTCAATTAAAGGTGATCCTATCTTAATGAAAAACCCTTTTAAAATTCCCCAGAGTGCTTTCACAAGATAAATTGTATAGTTTTTGTCCTCTTCCCCCATTCTAATAGGTTTTGCTTAGAGCTGTGTAATAATTCTGGCCAGAAAAAATTATCCAGTGTATAATATCTAAATGTTTTCACTATTGCTATTATCCTCTTTGCTGTGTTAGAGGGAAGGAAAAATAAAAAATAAATTAAAAAAAAAATCTTCCAGATTAATTTGCAGGTGCACTGATCCTATTGATTCTATATCTCTTAATAAATAGGATGTTCATGATGACAGTCTATTCATATTAATTTATGATCTGTAGAAGCACTGGGGATTTTTTCAAGTCCTCTCCTCATATTACCTATGAGGTTTATGGGTCTAGAAAGGAACAGAATAACTTTAAAAGGACCATATGTGGGCTGCAAAGCCTTTCTAGGAGCCCATAGGGGTCTCTGTGGAACAACCCATATGGCTGAGAGTTCTGTGGTGCAGCAGGCATAAAACAGCATCTCTGCCTTTGAAACATACACAGCTATTGAGATGAAATGACAGAGCAGGAAACACTGCTGGAAAAAACAGTGGGAAATAATGCAGCTAGAGGCAGAATTAACTATAACTGTACACTTTACTGTCTTTGCAAAGGGTTGGTTTTGGTTTTTTTCCCCTCTAGTTTCATGTCACTTTCGTTCCTCTCGCAATATAGAATACTGGCGTACATAAACATTACCTTAAAAATACTTCCTTAATTCCAAGAAAATAAATAACTTATGAACAAAGTTTCTATTCTAGGCCTTTTCTACAATAGGTAGAATATCAGTGAAAATAAGATTAAGTTTTTGCACAGGAAATTCTCTTGAAATTGAATTTAAGTTAACTTCTTGTTGCAAAAATAAAACATCATGGATTTGTTATAATCGTATTGTCCAGCAGTCTGTTCTACAGTGCTGTTCTGTTCTACATCGGTGAGTTTTCAATCTGAGTCCAAGTACCTATTCTACAGCTTTGCACTACGACGAGGGGCTTCACCAATAGCTCTTTAGTCATGACTGCAGTCTATTTTAAATCTCATTTATCACAGATTTCCCAGTGGAATTTGTATTCACGTGATGTAAAAGGAACTCAAGCAATATTATGGACAATGATAGTGTAAGCATCTCCTTCCTGAAATTCTCCAGAGTGAAGCTGTAGCAACTGCCTCTGGGTGTTCTTGGTTCTGTTTCACCACTTTGCCATCTGGGGAAACAAGAGAATCGATACATCAGATTCTGGAGGTTATGCTTTAGAGCTTATTTCTTTTCAACAGATGAATTGTTTTCCTCCTTTTCCTCATAAATATAAGCAGGGGAAAAATATTGTAACTAGTGACAACTGAGGTAACTGAATACCACAGCTTTGCTTAGCTACAGATAAAAAGGCTGTAAACCTTGCTTGACAGTGTCCAGTCACAGCATGAAGGACAAATTTTTCATGGACTTTGCATTAGTGTGATGTATGATTCTCTTTGCCCCCTCCCTCCCAATAAATTACCTTCATTGAGGATAAATGTAAATATAAGAACAAGCAGTAACATTACTCAATAATTTAATTCTCCTTCACTGTGTCCTTGAAACTTCTCACAAAGCATTGCAATTTTCTAGAGTGACTTAATGCATAAAGTATCAAACTACTGAGAGATCCCAATAGTTTCACAAAATTAGACAAGCATTGATTTTAAGCTTTTTTTTTTCTTCTTTATTAACATCTTTCTTTGTATACAAAAGGACATTTGATGGAATACAGCTGTCTCTGGTCTTTAAAATTATACTACTGATTGAGAAGTTTATTATTAAAGAGTTGGCATTATTCCGTGTTGCAAATTTTAAGATTACAGAGTTATTACATTCTGCCAATAAAATTAAGAATGCATATACTGATTCATTTTCAGTTAAGCATGAACAAAAATTGTTTTAACTTCTTGATCCTATGAGAGTATGCTATTCAAAGGCCTTCATCTGTAGAAATGCCTCAAATAAAAATCTCTGAACGTGGTTAGGAATTTTTTTTTCCTGAATGAATGTGTAATGCTGAATACTTCTTACTTGCATCATTTATATCATACCTATGGTCTTACAGAGACAAAGCACCTTCGATTTTTAGAGGTCTGAGTATAAAGTAGGTCTGCCCCATGTGATACATTATTCATATGAAGTCATATCTTTCTAGAATATCTAGAGGCCCAAAAGTCAGGAATCCTGAAATTTTGTCTGTGACCACTGAAAAAAGAAACGACGCCCCAAAACATGACAGTCTATTAATCTTTCTCGTGAAGGGACAAGGTACTGAAACCTTCATCAGTCAGCTGAAGGAGTTAATTCACAGGCATGAGTCCCCGCTCCTTTGTGCCTTTCCTTCATCTTGCCCTACGCTCCTTGTATATATGATCACCTGATGGTCTAACTTAATCAGAGTAGTTGCAACTATTCCATTTTAACATATCATCCGTGCTTCTGACTTCATTCTGTCAAGGTATGGGATTTATTGTCTCAACTTCATTCAGAGGGAGATGTCAGGCCTTCTTTTCTTCATACAAGTGCTAATTAAGTACAAAACCCAGGAGTTTCACCACTGTCACTTTTGGAGAGTTGTGCTTAACTTCAGACACCAAGGAAACTACAAAGCTAAAAACAGAAAAGCTTTAAAGTTTGCTTGTTTTGGAAAAGTGCGGGACATGATGACCACATGGTCTGGTTTGCAGCCTGGATCTTATTGGATTGAAGTCTGTGCTCCTGATAGGTAGCATGTCTGTGACTTATGATTTTTATGATTTATAATAGGGCACGTGAAGTTATAATACATACAAGAAAAGAAGAATAAAGCTGCAAAAGTTGGTGAGTACAGCCGCAATACATTTCTGAGAGCACTAATATAGAACTGATTGTTACTAACTAGGAGTACAGGAAAGGTATCTCTACCCCTTTTACTTCCCTGTTAAATTTGCACTTGGGTATTGTAACATTTCCATTTGCTTTTCTTTTTGTCAATACCACTATTACTGTAATTGCCATGAACAATTGAAAAGGTATTTAAAGCACAGTTACCCCAAATTCTACTTGCAGGAACAAAGAGCTGCATGAATGGAATATGCATCCTTAATTCACAGTTGGTAATCACCTTTGGGAATGTCATTGCGCATTAGACTAGGTCTTATCTGATATAAACAGACATGGTTCTACAGATACAATTTGTCCCTTTTAATGCTTTTGTCCATAATTTACATAGGTTTGTATTACCCAGCAGTGTATGTTGCCTTCTATGCCTCTGTTGCAATGTGCCTGAGCTGTAACCCTTGACATATGATATGCAGATGTGGGAAGTCCTGGTGAAAATAAAAGCCTGTTATTCAATATTTGGGGGAACAGGCAGTTCTGTTTAATATTGGCTGAAAGCCAAGGATTCCTGATGGTAAGGGTAGGAGCTCTGTTTTCTCTTGTAATAACTGACTGTGAATCTACCTTAGGCATAACATTAAGAGGCTTACAAACTTTCATCAAATTAATTTTTTTCAGTTATATCGATTTTAATGGTCCTAGACAAAAAATTAATTTGATCCAACAAGTTCAATATCTTTAACAGGAAAATGTTTGTAACTAGATAAAAAAAGAGAATGAATATACACTGTATGTATTTGTTTACACTTCTTATCTACAATTTCTCCATGCAGAGAACTAACATAGACTCCAATAGGATCTGAGGACTATCTGCCATCTGCATTATTGGAGGTAGTCATAATTGATAATTTTGCCTCAGTTTTCAATATATTCTCTGGTCTTGCCAAGATGGAATTTGAGCTAGATTTTTAAAATTTAAGATTGTGGGCAGATTTTCAATGAATTTTATCCAGCTGTTAAAAGAACTAGTAGGAGAACATCCAAAATGGCATCATTGTCAGTGATATGCCTGGGATTGTGGGAACAACCTTTGTACTACTCTTAGGAAAAGCATCTTGGACTATTTTGTTCTCATACCGTACATGCGTATGTTACTACTTCCATTCTTAGAAATTTGGTGTCTCTGTGAAGCAAACCCACTTCAATAAAAGCTTTACCTATTAAATACTGTGATACAGATTCTGTTTCATATAGGCAGTTTTAAATAAGTGTACCCTGCCTTGATTAAAAAAAAAATTAACCTGATAGAGCAGTATCCTTGGCAGTGAGAAAGAAAATTATAAAAGCAGTAGGTATTGCCAAGGTTCTGGTGGGACATAGAACTCTTTTAGTAAATCGTATCAGGATACTGTTTATTGTAACCACAGTTTATTGTCCCGTGGGTGTGAGTAGCTTGGACCTACCGAAAACAGAGATATGAATTCATATCCGTTCCTCTTTGGTGCTTGGATAATGCTCTGTAACAACATGTTTTGAAGAGAGACTTAGCATTACAGTAGATGTGTTGCGTATCTTAAATTATTACAAACTGCAAGAACAAATGTTGATTGCCTTTCTTCATTGTTTCTGGGTATTACTTAATATGAAAGTTTTCAATTCAGTGATGACAATTATATGCCAATTTCCACTACAGAATACAAATATGACTCTGACAGCAAAAATTTGTCTTGCAAAATTATATCTGACCTTATTCTTAAAACATGCACGGTCAGTGAGAACATGCTGATTTTGAAGATGAATCAGTTTCTACCATGTAAGAACTTCTGTCCCATTTGGCTATTAAAGCTATATTTTCTATTACATGATCAGTAAGATAAATAGTGACTGTGGCAGGCTTAAGTATACCATAAAGCTTAAAAAAGAAACAAACATCTAAGACCTCCAAAATATATGTGCAAGAGAACTAGATAGATCTAAAGAACTCAGCAACAGGTTTCCATATCAATAACTTAGTCTTCAGATTTTAATAGCTTCAGTGATCTAGGGAAATAGACTCTATATCCAGCAAAATGCAAGTTTATATCTCAGTGGATGGAGATTCAGGCTTCCATTATAAATAAATGGCATTGCATTAAATTGCCCTAGCTTCTTACTGCACACCACTATCTGACACTAGTAAAATATTACTATATTACCTTACCCTTTGCACCAACAGCAGCAGCATAAATTAACAATTAATTTGCCCCAGGGAACACTGGGTTCTTTCTGAATTGCAATACACATGAATAGAAGTGGGTTGATCATGTGTTTCCCCCATTTATTTCCAATGCAAGAAATCCTAGCTTTTGTAGCAGGACTGAAATGCAAATGACTGAGAAGTTACCTCATCCAACCATTTTTGTTCCTTTGAGCTAATCATTCTTGTATGAGTATGTGATAAAATAGATGCTGATTTACAATATATAGCTTGTACTGATCAAATAATATTTCACATTATTTTTTTAATAAAATATGAAGAATTTGCACTAAAGACTTGATTTTTTTTTAGTAAATAGAGTCTTAAATATTGTCAAAAAGACAAGTGGCCCCTGATTTTGTAAATATTTACAGAATCTTATGACATAAGACAAGGCTTTTCTGTTTACACCATACGTTATATTGGTTTTGTAGAAGTACCATTTATTAGAAGTCTTTATCTTTGAGTTTGCATTTTACAAGTGTTACAAGGTCCTTCTCCCTTCTCCTAAGCAGAACATTGAGGGAGTAGCCTGGGTGGATTGCACAATGGGAAGATAAACACATTACTTTACTTTAGAATGGTATTCAATGTCTTGCACTTTCAGCTTTATAAAGTACCAGTTGGCACATTTGGTAAAATTATAAAGGATGAACTTGCAGTACTCACAGGCACATACAGATCAGCATTTTTACATCAGTGTTTGTATAAAGTAGAACTAACACAGAAAAAAAGCATTCCTGGTATTGACATACAATAAATACATTATTTGACTTGTTTGATTTACTTAGTTGCCAAGTAAAAAAAAAAAAGTGTATGTGTATATGTAAGGACAGAGAGTACTGTTCTACATTTCTTGGATCTCTTATGACTTCAAAATACACTACATAAATATTCCAAAATTTGTCATATGTTCCAAAAGCCTTAATGACATCAGAGGCAATGCACTTTCAAAAGCAATGCCTAGAGATATTTTCCTCTGTGAGATGCTCTGTCCTACTGGAGTGTGTTTGATGTGATTTAAGAGTATGTATCAAAATGCCTGCCATAGGGATCTGGGCACTTGGTGTGTTACTCAACTTTATCTCTGAACTATAACAGAAGTTAGGCAAGTACTAGATGACCAGTCCACCAAAAGTAAGGTTGTTTTAGGAAATTTAGGAGGCCAGAAAACTTTATAGTTCCAAATTTACGTAGCTAATGGTATTTCTAACTACAGGCTCTGGTGATTTCCATATTGCACTTTGGACTGAGGGCTAAAAATTAAGGGGATTCCCTTGGAAACTAATGTGTTTATACTTGCACTGTGTTGTGGTTTAACTCCAACTGCCAACTAAGTACCACACAGCTACTTGCTCACTCCTCCCCACGGTGGGATGGGGGAGAGAATTGGAAGAGTAAAAGTGAGAAAACTCATGGGTTGAGATAAAGACGATTTAATAGGTAAAGCAAAAGCTGTGTGCACAAGAAAAGCAAAACAAGGAATTCATTCACCACTTCCCATCTGCAGAAAGTTGTTCAGCCATCTCCAGGAAAGCAGGGCTCCATCATGTGTAATGGTGACTTGGGAAAACAAAACATCACCACTCCTAATGTTACCCATTTCCTTCTTCCCCCAGCTTTAAATTCTGAGCATGACATCATATGGTATGGAATACCCCTTTGGCCAGTTGAGGTCACCTGTCCCAGCTGTGTTACCTCCCAGCTTCTTGTGCAACCCCAGCCTATTCAATGGTGGGGTGGTGTGAGAAGCAGAAAAAGCCTTGACTCTGTGTAAGCACTGTTCAGCAATAATTAAATATCCCTGTATTATCAACACTGTTTTCAGCACAAATCCAAAACATAGCCCCAGGCTAGCTACTATGAAGACAATTAACTGTATCCCAGCCAAAATGAGCACACACTATCATTTTTCTTCCCCAAAGCATCTGCTACTGGCCACTGTAGAGAGAAGACTTTGGGCTAGACACACTCTTCTTAAGATTTTATGAAGGTTTTTTTACTTAAATTGCAATTAATGTCTTTAATTAGTTTACTTAAACTACCTTAAATATTAAGTCTTAAGATTTAAGATATCTATTATGTCTCTTTACATCAGGACTTTAATCTGTTTCTGCACTCATGATCTTTTATCACAAAAGTGTTGTAAGGAATGTATACAAAATTAAAAATATATAAATATATGATATATACCTTTGTAGCTGTTTGAACAAGCTCATTGTTACTGCTCAAAGATTACATGGTTTGTCTGGACTGTGAAATAGTGGACTGCAAAACTGAAAGCATTCAGGTTTTTTTTTCCTGTTCTGCCACATTCCCCTCACAACAAATTCTTCCTTCAGAATCTCTGCTGTCATTGGACAGCCCTGTGTTAGAAATCCACTGTAACACACTAGTGTGTGATACAAGCAAAGAGTCTTGTTTTAGTATAGATAAAACTCTATCAGGAAATCTGCACTTTGCCCTGTAATTATTTATTATACCACTTAAATAAAAAAAAGCTCTCCTTGTGAAGTGTAGTTTGGTGATATTACTTTACCTTTGCTAAAGGTTGCTGCCAGTTTAGCTGTGTCACTCACAGATCACCCGTTATCCTTCTTTAGATCAGCATTGCTGTTATGGTTGTGAAAAATCAAACAAAAAACTGCAATTCTAAATTTTCAGTATAATCGATGCAATATTCAGAAGGAACTGAAAAAAACATGAATGATTTGGTTGATATTTTCTCAGTATGGTTTTTGCTCAGTCATTTAATGATGTTGTATATACTGTATGGTTTGATCCCAGTAACTCAATTACTAGAAAAGGATGTTTATATTGGCGGAACGGGCAGGCATACCCATACTACAGTCATAGCAATAAAATCAGTGTAACATCAACATAACAGTGCTGAACTGAAGCCACATACCTTGGTGACCCCTAACATACAGCATTAGGGGGCTGGGCATGGATTGATTTACTTACTTTTCAGTCAGGTTTTGCAACCTGTGCTGACCTCACTGTAGGTACAACTGTACTAACCCTGATATCTGTGCTAAGTATTCTACTATCTGAGGTGTTTCTACTCTATACTGCAGTGTAGGCAAATCTCCTGGTGTCTGGAAATGCCACTTCAATTTCCTAGCATTTGTTGTTCAAGGAAAATTTTTATTCTTGTTGCTGCAATTAACTTGGTCTTCTGCTTTATAAGATTCTCTCTGTTGGTGCTCTAAATTTTAGAGCAAACTCATCATTAATATGATCAAAACCATTTTCTTCATAACTATATTCTGCTTGATGAGATTTATTGATCATACTCCCCTTGTTTAGAAACAAACAGAACTCCCTGAATCAATTATCTCTTTCCTTCTTCTCTTCAAGAGAAATCATACCTATCAGCCTCTTTACTTAGTCACAGAGAAAACTAACCACGTACTGTTAGGAACTGTAAATTGAATTGTATTACAGAACATGAAATATAAAGTCTCAGATAACAAAAACTGTAATTATAGTCACACACAAAACAACACAGAGGGAAACTTTTAAAGCTGAGTGTCAGGAAAACAAAACAAAACCCAAACCCAAGGAAAGTCATGAAACACTCCATATGTCTTCTAACTTGTGTCATTAGATACATTATGAAACTCATTAATATGGATGTCTGCTGTGCTTAAATATTGGTCGATTGTTGTTTGTAAGTTTTATTGCTTTATCTTTTAATTACAAGAAATTTGTATTGAGTGGGAGAATACATGATTGGTGAAGTGTTATCAGGTCTTGAGTCCTAATTTTGTACCTGCTACCTACCTGTGTACATTGCGAATATTTTTTTCGTGCTTACAGTTTACCTGTATATCAAATTGGAATTGTACATGTGTTTTGTGGATTAATTAGGTGAAAATTCTGAGGTATTTTTTTGAACATGTAGAGTGCTATGTAAATATTAACTCAGATCCACACAAGTGTTATGTGGACTGTGTGGACTACTGAACACCTGTCAAAACAAACAGAACTAAGTGCCTAAATAGCTTTTTGCAGATATGAGCTTTTGTCCTTGCTGTTTGCAACTTTTGTTTTTCCTTTAATCAAGCACTTGTTGATTGTAGAATATGTGGGGTAAAAAGTTCAATAAAGAAAATGGCATGGTGGCGAGTTGTCGTGGTTAAGCCCCAGCCGGCAACTAAGCACCACGCAGCTGCTCGCTCACTCCCCCTCCCCCAGTGGGACGGGGGAGAGAACTGGGAAAAAAACCCTCGTGGGCTGAGATAAAAGCAGTTTAACAGGGCAGCAAGAGAGAAGGAAACAACAATGATAACAACAACAATAATACTGACAAAGGAATGTACAAGAACAAGTGATGCCCAGTACAGCAATTGCTCATCAATTGCCCGTCCCCGAGCAGCGATTTCCGCCCCCCTGGCCAACTCCAGTTTATGTACTGGGCATGACATATGGTATGGAATATCTCTTTGGCCAGCTTGGGTCAGCTGTCCTGGCTCTGTCCCCTCCCAGCTCCCCGTGCACCCCCAGCCTGCTTGTTAGCAGGCCAGCACGAGAAGCTGGACTGTCCTTGACTGCTCAGCAACAGCTCAAAACATCAGCACGTTATCAACATTTTCTCCTCTGAAATCCAAAACACAGCCTCACACTAGCTTCTGTGAAGAAAACCAGCTCTATCCTGGCTGAAATCAGGACACAAATATTTTTCAAATGTTGCAATTTATTACAACTGTACTTTCAATTTTATAGAATGCATTTTCCATCTTAAGGACTTACGTAGGTTTCTGTTACAATAAGTAGAAATTATTAAGAGGAAAATGGAAGCTTTATTCCCTAGGTTAAGTTGGTCTTTTGGTGTACATGTGTAATTGCAGTTATTACTCTAGGGAGCACTGTGTGTGCAAAGGTTCCTTTTTGTTTTGGTTTGGGTTTTTACCCTCAAAAAAGAATGCAATTCATAAGTTTTTAGTCTACAGAAGTAATTACCTGTGCCAAAGTACTGAGTTCCATCTCTGAGTGCTATGAATAGAAAATACTGCATCTTAACTGCATAGAAGACGAGAACAGGAGACAGAGTCAGGCATGGTGAGAGAAATGGCTTGATGAATTCATAACCACAAGGCTCACTTCTTCAACCTTCTGCAGAATGTTCAGTTTGCAACAACACCCTGAATGTTGTTACTCTATTGCTGTACAGAGGTTTCATTCAGCTTCCAGCTGCACAGGCCTTTATGCTCATTATCCAGTCACATGTATGAACTGTTGCTACATAAAGCAAATTTGTATGTAATACATTGCTATGTTTCAGGGAACTAGCCACTGAAGTAAAACCAAATTCCCAAATTCTTTCACAGATAAAGGAACAAACAGCATGCTGAAGACATTAATGAAGTATTTGATACCTCTGACAGATAGATACAACGGTCAATGAAGTTGTGTCAGTCTGTATTAGTTAAGAACTGGGCCCACATTTTTATTTCAGTTCTTTATTTTCCAAATCCCCTTACTGAATGTCTGTATTTTTTGAAAGAAATCTGTCACAGTATGTCCTTTCATATTTTAGTCAAATCTTGAATTAAGCAAGTCAGTAGTGACCTCTCAAACGAAAATTTCAAAAACAACCACAACAATTTTGGAAAATTACAAATACAATATTGGAATTTGAAAAACCTATGAATTATTTACCCAGAGAACCAGAACGAAGTGGTTAGTGCAAGCAAAGGGAAGGAAGAAAATAATGTTTCTAATGAATAGCAAGCAGTTATTAATACGGTGTATAAAAAAAGGCCATAGTTTAAATATAGAGTTCACCAAAACATCACATTTTTGAGTTGCCATTTTTAAGTTTTAAGCCATACTTTTTTTCTCCATTACACTTATTAACCATGAATACATATTGGAGGCTTTTTGTAGCCCAATTAGTACAAGGATATGCAGAGTATTACATCTCCTGTTGCAATCTTTATGCTTTTTATGCAGAGTTCTTGTGGAAAAAAGTTTCTGATTTTTATATTCATCCTCATTTCCAGGTACCAGGGCAATTCATTATTTATCCTTTAGATATGGCATTGCTGTGGAATGCTGACTGAATACATACAGTCAAAGAAGTGAGACTGCCTTAAACGTGTTTTGACTGTATAGAACTGAAAGATTGTGATGACAAGGTCGAGTGGTAAGTGGTAATGGGTAAGGATGAGGGGGAAAGCAAAGGCGGCAGATATCTTGCTGGGAGTCTGTTATAAACCACCCAGCCAGGATGAAGAGACAGATGAGGCATTCTACAAGTGACTGGCAGAAGTCTCACAAGAGCTGGCCCTTGTTCTTGTGGGGGACTTCAATCTACCGGACATCTGCTGGAAGTATAACACAGCAGAGGGGAAAGAGGTTCCTGGAGTGTGTGGAGGATAACTTCCTGACACAGCTGGTGAGTGAGCCCACCAGGGGAGGTGCCTTGCTGGACCTGCTGTTTACAAACAGAGAAGGACTGGTGGGAGATGTGGTGGTCAGGGGCTGTCTTGGGCTTAGTGACCATGACATGATAGAATTCTCGATTCTTGGTGAAGTGAGGAGGGAGGTCAGCAAAACTGCTATCATGGACTTCTGGAGGACAGACTTCGACCTGTTCAGGTCACTGGTTGAGAGAGTCCCTTGGGAGACAATCCTGAAGGACAAAGGGGTCCAGGAAGGCTGGACATTCTTCTAGAAGGAAATGTTAAAGGTGCAGTAGCAGGCGGTCCCCATTGTCCTAAGACAAGCAGGCAGGGAAGATGACCAGCCTGGCTGAACAGGAAGATTTTTCTGGGACTCAGGAAAAAAAAGAGAGTTTCTCACCTTTGGAAGAAGGGGCAGGCAATTCAAGAAGAGTGCAAGGATCTTGTTAGGTCAAGCAGAGACAAAATTAGAAAGGCAAAAGCCCAGCTAGAACTCAATCTCGCCACAGTCATAAGGGACAACAAAAAATGTTTTTACATATATATTAACAACAAAAATAGAGCCAAAAAGAATCTCCATCCTTTATTGGATGGGGGGGGAATATAGTGACAAAGGATGAGAAAGAGGCTGAGGGACTTAATGGTGCCTTCTGCCTGAGTCTTTAATAGACACACTAAGTATCCTCAGAGTATTCAGCCCCCTGAGCTGAAAGACAGGGGTGGAGAGCACAATAACCCACCCATAATCCAGGAGGAAACAGTTAAGGACCTGCTATGCCACCTGGACACCCACAAGTCTATGGGGCCTGATGGGATCCACCCAAGAGTACTGAGGGATCTGGAGGAGGAGCTTGCCAAGCCACTCTCCATCATTTACCAGCAGTCCTGGTTCACAGGGGAGGTCGCAGAAGACTGGAGGCTTGCCAATGTGACACCCATCTACAAGAAAGGCCGGAAGGAGGATCCTGGGAACTACAGTCCTGTCAGCCTGACCTCCGTACTGAGGAAGATCATGGAGCGGTTCGTCTTGAGAGTGCTCACGGGGCATGTGCAGTACAACCAAGGGATCAGGCCCAGCCAGCATGGGTTCATGAAAGGCAGGTCCTGCTTGACCAACCTGATCTCCTTCTATGACCAGGTGACCCGCTTAGTGGATGAGGGAAAGGCCGTGGATGTTGTCTGCCTGGATTTTAGTAAAGCCTTTGACAGCGTCTCCCACAGCATTCTCCTGGAGAAACTGGTGGCCGAGCCTAGAGAGTTGTGGTGAACGACGTTAAATCCGGCTGGTGGCCAGTCACAAGCGGTGTTCCCCAGGGCTCGGTTCTGGGGCCGGTCTTGTTCAATATCTTTATAGATGATCTGGATGAGGGAAAAAGCTAAAGAAAATAAAATGCACTTTTGATTTAAAATACACTACAGCTCTTTGCGTATATATGTGAAGGTTTAACAGAATTTATGCTTATCAGTATTAATGGAAACTGTATTCACTTGAGGAAAGAGAGATGACTGATGAATAACTTCTTTAAATTTTGCCTACAAGTTTAAGATAATGCCATTATTGGAGGTTAAGTTCTGTAAGAGTAGCAATAAGCAGTACTTTTGCATCTTGAAAATATTATAGTCTGACCTCTTACAGGTCACAGGAAACAAATACACAATAAAAAAACATGAGGTGGAAGAACAGGCATGAAAAAAGATCATTCAGATAAAATTGTTGTTTATTCTTCGTTATTCAAATCAGTTAAATTTAAGGAAACAATGAGTGTCCTTTTTGACTATCTAGTTACATGCTGGCAGCTTACTTGAAAGCATCATTATAAGAATAAGCTTTGCTAAAATCCTTGGGAAAAAGAAGTTTCTGGAAATAATCAAAATAAATAAATAGACAAACTTATGCTTTGCTTCCAAGCTTACAGTCCTGGATTGTTTCTTAAATATGCATATTTGGGGGTAACAGTCTTTTAATACTCTTGACAATAGGGTTGAGTATTATATACAATGAAACTTAATGAGTACATGTTTAATGCTTTTAGTTGCTATGTTGCTGTTTTTAATAGAAACTTATTCCACTATTTAACTACCATTTGACTTAGTTTGGATCTAGTCCAACACACAAAGACCGGAAGAGAATGCTATGTTTTTCTCACCAGCTCTGCAAAGATTGTGGGTTTTTTGTTGTTGTCAAATTTTTGTAATTATTAAGTGGAAAAGAATCAGTTAAAGGGCTTTGGCTTAAGACAGCACAAAACCACCAGGGAAATTGATGGATACTAGAGAAGCCTCTTGATCCATATAATACAGTCATAAAGGCTGAGACTCACAAGGGGGGTCTTAAGGTCCTTGTATTTAGCTTTGTGTCTGTGGTGCCTTTTGGACTAGTAGCATATGTTTCAGACGCTCCTGAAGTCATGAGGGACTTGGCATCACAGAAGAGGATCTTTCATAAAAGATTAGTGGAGAGTCATGTGATTCCAGTCTGTGAGGCTGGTAATATCTGAGGGTTCCTGATCTCACATATATTTTTAATAGGGACTGAAGAAGAAACACTTGCAAGGCTTTCTTACTATAAATATTCTGACTTTTTTTTTAATCAAAAAATTGATGAAATAAAAATTTATTTTAAAAGCCTGAAACAAGTCACATACTCTGTAACAAACCTCTAAAATACTTTTTTATAAAAATAAGGCACTGTGAAGCAGTGTTTCCTCTTAAAACCTGTTGTAGATTCTAATTATTACATAAACATATTTTAATTCAGAACTATCCTCTTTGTACATGCTCAAACTTGCTGCATTACAGTGTTATACACATTTGTAATTTAATGTTGGTAAGCCTCTTTAAATGTTAAGATTTTTATTTATTTTATTTTTATTATATAAACATTTCAGTTTTAAAATGTAATGAATACAAAAAAAGGAGAACCTAATTTAGATGAAAGGGCACAATAGGAGTCAGGCACAATTATTTGCATAATCAAGTAAAATCTATTATTTTTGTGTGTGTTTGTTTAACCATTGAACAATTGTGACAACGTAGCAACCATGTACAGATGTCTGATTTAAGCACAGAAATCTACTCAAGGATCTACCCTTTTCGACTGTTCTGGTAAGGAATTTCTGTGGAGTTTAAAAGTGCTGTTGCAGGTTGAAAGTCATGCAGTCAGTGAACAAAAACATGGCAGTTAAGACGTGGTTATGGTCTGTGAAAAAGTTTTCTCTCTTTCAGAAGTGTTTCCAGATTTGCTTTTCTGACAAAATCCAGTTCATGATGTATCACAAAATATATCTAGGATGACTCAAATATATCCATGTGCAGAGAAGTGGTCAGTGTTTCCCACTGAATGAATTCCAGAGGTCCCTGGCACACGACGTCCTCACAGAGTGCCTCTAAGTCACAAGTGTGGCTGTGCAATCATTTTCTCTTCAATTTCTGTCTATCTTAGTGCTAGAAAGGGGGTCTTTGGTTCTAGGTCTGTATTTTTACTCTAAGACACTGTCACAGTTGCAGTGAAATGAAACTTGAAAGGGATTTGGAACGTAGACCTTGTAGTCTCATTCCTCTGAATCAAGGCCCCTCCCCAGAACACAGGATGGCTACAGAGTTTGTCCTGTCATAACTGATTTCTTTTGTTTAAGCTGTATTTTAATTGTCAGTGTTTCTTTATACAAAATATATGTTTCCATTTGGACATTATTGGTTAGAGATCCTTTTGATTTGTTTCAATGCACCAACAAGAACATCTGTAAAAAACACCCTTTTGTTGTGGTTTATGCTCAGTGAACCCACAACGTCTGTAAACAGAAATGTTGTCTTTCTTTCTTTTTAATAATCTTTTGAGATTTTTTTCAGTAAATAGAGCTAACTTCTTATAAAGATGGCTTCTTTTTACCGAAAAGGAAATATTTGCTATATTACCTACAAGTGCCTTAATTTGTGTAATACAGTCTGTTCATAAAAGGCTTTCTCTCTTACTAATGAAATAGATGAACACTTAAAACTTTAATGTAGCCTGAGAGCTGGTTTATATTTGTACTAATGTCTGGGAAGGATAATGTTCTTGTACAGAAATTAGCATTATGAAACTAAAAGTTTTACGTAATTGTTTAATATTTTCTTATGTCCTTTTAACTGTTTGAGAACACTAAATCTGCATTTGATGAGTAAGTAGGACACAACAACTAAACTTTTCTTTAGGAAAAGAAAACAGGAGATTATTAAGGATTAAACCAATAGCTTTAAATACAAACCATTTATCAAGGCAATATAAGTAGGAGAGGTCTTTTTTTTCATCCACCATGTTTTCAGTCTCTGTTCTCCCTTTCTTCATAAAGTAATTTACGTTTTTCCAGATGTTGAGAGAACACAATACTTAAACGCAGGTTACTAATCAGAAAAGGCACTCACAATAGATCAGATTGTATAGAGGTTGATATGCAGGAAATAATTTTGTTGGGACACAGTGATTGAATAACAAAGTCTTTACAGTTTAAGAATCTCATTTCTGGGGAAGATCTTGATCCTTCATGAAGCCTAATCTTGTTATAGCAGTTTAACTCATCATACTGCAGTTGTATCGGGAGGAGGGGGGTGAAGAAGGAAGGCTGCAGCACAATCCTTCATTCATTATCATCAGTTAATATAATCAGTTAAAATAATGGAATTACATTGCATACACTTATGTTGTAACAGTCTTGAGCTTCCCTGTTGAGTCCACCTTGAAATGTGCTGCACTGCTTATTTTTTACAGAACTTCCCAATGGAATACCTTAACAGAGAATCCTGCTTCCAACTGTGTAGCATAATGGGGCAACAAGCTATTGCACAATATTTCAGTGCAGGTTGCACAAGGTTAAATTTACATGTGTTTTTATCCACAATTTTAAATTACTTCACTTTGAGTTTGAGTCTCCTCAAAGGTAAGGAATCTCTGAACACAGGAGTCTGCAATGCATTAATGCAAAACTGAAAATACAAGCCTGGCTGTTACAGTATTAAGCTTCTGAGTGCTTGGCTTATCAGTAGATATTTTGACAGGAAGCACAGGGAAAGTGTCCTAGATAGCAAATGTGAGTGACCAATTATAAGTAAAGTGCAGACTGAGAGCTTTGTAAATGCAAGGAAATTACACAGATAGGACTTCTAACTTAGTTACCTCCCCAGCTGCCATACCCCTAATATTATTTTAAATTATATTATTTTCAGTAGGATATTTTAAATATAAAGTATTAAATCTATTTAACTGAATTAGCTGTATGCACCCAGAGATGAATATAACCAGTTTCTAACCCATTGGATGTTTTGTGGATATATTCCTCTGTCAGACTAGCTATTGATATCAGCAGGCTGACAATATCTGTCCCCAATGAATTACATGTGTTCAGGTGTTGATCACTCTAGAAAAGTGTAAAAGGGATTTTGCTGGTTTCCCCATTAACCGCTTTTTGAATGAATGAGTTGGGACAGCTCTCTTGACAAAAAGTTTCAGATGTGTAGTGTAACCATGAACCAGATATGCCTGGCTTCTGAGTCTTTATTTTTATTTCATATAATATACAATTTCATAAGGTATTTGTGGAATATGTTAGAATAATTAATAAATCTGAAGAAGCTGTGATTTGAAGATATATTGTATAGATGGAAAGATGACTACATGTATGAAGCTAAATATTTGATTTATTTGATTTATTTCTTCAGCTGAAGTCTGCATATCAACACAGCTTTCTCTTTTTGAAAGTACTGCTGCTGACTTATAATTCCTCATGAACACATTCAACCGTCAGCAAGTTTTATGGTTATAAATTACATGTATAATTCTTCATGAACACATTCAACTGTCAGCAAGTTTTATGGTTATAAATTACATGTATAAATTGGTGCGCCTGCTTTGAACTTTAAACTTTAGGAAGTTTAAGTTAAAAATTTTTCCTCCATGGAGTAATTAAAGCAAAACAAAACAATACAGTTGTACCTCATGTCCAAAGTGATTACCTAGCTTTGAATCACTGCCAGTTTTCTGTTAGTAGAAGAAGTTGTTTGAGCTGGACATTTCTTTATGACACCTTCTTTGTGAAAGTATTGCACCAGAGTTTTTTTTTTTCCTTGAATAAAGCATGAACAAACAGCAAACAATTCCTACCTAATGATTTCCATGCACATTTTACCAGCAAATTTACCAAGGATCTCTGTCACTGTTTCTTTTTTTCAGTACAACTGTCATGACTGCTTCTCTTGGCTTGCTGGTTGCTTTCTGCTTTTAATACCCTCAGATATAATCAGTCACTATCATATGGCTTACATTTACAATCAGTTTGTGGGGAGCCTTGTGATATTCCACTTTGGCTTAATCATGTTTTGCACAGGGTGGCATCTCTTATAGTCCCCATAAAAGTGTCTATAAGCCTCAGATAGCTTATGTGTTCTATAAGTTATCACAATTGCTTCTTCCATGCAAAGTGAACAAAAAGTTGCAATATTTTTAATTAACTGTGAAGAGGACTGATTAGTTAATACCAAAGATCTATCAGACATGCCAAAGAAATGCCAGCAGACAGTTACTAATCGTGACAAGTCTGCTGATTATGGAGTTTAAAATAATATAAACCTCAATAACTTAGAATGAATAAAGCAAAGTATTTGATTAACCCGTTACAGTACCTACCAAAATATTTTTCTGTCAGCACTTGTTGGGGAACCAAGAAGTCTTCGTTTGTTTTCAAAGACTAAGAGAAATTTTTAATAAACTTCTAGAAACGCCAGTTCCTGTGTGATCTGTATAAGACAGATCTCATCCATTCTAGTCAGAATAGGAATTATATCAGTTTTCAGATAATCTAAGCTCAACTTCAGAAGTTCGTGATCCATCCATCTGGCACTTTCTTAGACTGTTTTCATGGTTAACTGTTGCAGTTAGTGCTGAATCGTGCTGCCAACATAGTCACAAATGGCTCAGTTCAGTAGGGTATCAGGTAACTCTCATGGTTTATCTAGGATAGGGTTCTGATTTCTTTCATTATTTATGAGCCAGGCCAGTTTCCTGTATTGGAGCCATGTAATTTTGTTTTTAGCACAACAATACATTTTCTCTAACAACATATTGATGTATTTTTAGTGTTGTGGTTTTTTTTAAAGGATTCCTATACAGTTTCAGGGCACTGAAACACTTTTAACTCTTTGCCAAGATCTCATAGAATTAGTTTATACCCAAAACTTCGGAAACTCTGTGTTATTTATTGATCTGTAAATCACTAGTAGGATATGGTGGTGCATTCCTCCCTGCCACTCCTCACCTTGTACCTGGGCCACTCTAGGTTGCCTGACAAGCCTTGGCCTCTGAACAAAGGGCTTGGCGGTTGAGAACCCCTCAACCGTACCAAGTGCTCTTGTGTAGCCAAGGAGGAGAATGACACTGAGTGTATCAGGAACACAATTGCCTAAACAATGTACAGAACCAGAACAGAACTAATCAATTATTTCCTGACAATCCTGGCAGCGGTACCGTTAAAACTGGAAAAATTACCTGTCTGGATTTTGAAAACTCACGGATGCCTAAAGTCAATCATCTCCCAGTCCTATAAAGAGCGGTCTCAAGTAAGACCCTTTGAGCTCTCCTGGACCAGCACCTCCCTCTGAGTGGGATGCCCCTCAGAGTCCATGAACCCTCAAGTTCATGATCAATTCAGAGGCTCAACTGTTTACCCATCGAGCAACACAAAATATTTGATATGAGTATTTGACTGAATTCAAGTGGGATAGTTAATAAGTACCTTTGTACATATCTATCTCTTTTCTCTACACCTCTTTATGTGTCTCTGTCTGTACACCTGTATGTGTGTGTGATTAAGGAATCTTAGTAAGTTTTAGGTTGATTATACTACTAAGTTGTAGATGATTTGATACTGTGATTTATCTCAATAATGTTAGTGAATTTGATTGCTGCTATTTTGTATTAGATTGTTGCCATCCTAAAATTACACCAAGCACAAAATATATCACCACATGAGAATCCCCAGTACCCTATCCCTTTAGTCATAAACTGTTGGGCAAGTCTGGGACTAGGAGTGGATTCAGCCGCACCTAGACTCCTTTCTGAGAAGTTTAGAAATCAAGGGAGTCCACTCTGAAACTCATGACTCAATGGGAGGGCATTCCTTAACTTTCCTTACCTAACCTTAGTCATAAACAGTTATCCAAGTCTGGGACTAGAGGTGGATTTCGGTCCACTCTGAACCTCGTGACTCAACAGGAGGGTCTTCCCTACTTTGTCTCCTCAATACATATATATAAGCTTTATTAATCTGATTTGATCCATGAGTAAATCATTCCAATGAGAACCCTGAGAATTCTGCACATTTGGAAGTGTGGAAGACTGGAAAATTTTGCATAATGTCAGCTTTCTCTTGCCCATAGAAATTATACTGTCAACAATTTATCTTTAATACATTGCCTCCTTTAGCAGTAACTCTTCACTGTATTTCCAACTTCAGATGTAAGGTTACCACAGACCACTTGTAAATGCAATGGTTTCTATTCAGTTGTTTTACTGTCCCCCCATATCATGCTGCTTCTAAAAACCCCTGTGCTAAAGCCAGAGTATTGAATAAACTGTTCATTTAAATATTCAAGCCTGTATACCAGAATGACGCAGAAACTGAGAATTCACCTTATTTTTTCACCCTCTCTAGTCTTTCTCTATAGCAGCTATCACTAGAGTTGCTGATTGCTGATTCCAGTTTTGCTACCTTCATTCCGTGTTTACCTGTTTCTGTTTATCACAAATTTTCAGCATCAGATTAAGAATCCATTCTCTCTTGAGATCTGTTTTACATTTAATAATTATTATTCTAAGATGTTGTGTTTCAGAAGATATCTCAAGAGCTTCACACTTTTTTCCATCTTGGAAAACTATTACAGTACACAGATGTCATTAAGCCTTGAGGCCGGACAACTTGCTCACTGAAAACCAATGTCCCACAAACCATTCATTTGACCTAGTTCTATTAAAAAAAAAAAAAAAAAAAAAAAAGCAAGCTTGATTTGGAAGATAGCTTTTCTAGTGCTTACTAGGGTATAATTAGTCAAAAATGAAATCCAGACCAATTAAGAACTCATCCATCTTTGATATGTAGGATTTCTTCTTTAACTTCAGAAGATGAATTTCAAACCTAAATCTTTCTTCCTCTCTGCCCCTGCCACCATCCATGCTAGCCTGTTCTTCCTTTTCTTTTCTTCCCAAATCCATCAACAACATATCCAAATAAGCCGTTCATATTTACTAATATTTTTAGCTTGTCTAGGCAAATAAATGTTAGCTTGAATTAATACCCAATACTCATGGATGTTTTCATGTACTTTGTTGCTGTAGTTGTACTTTCAAGCACAATGCTAGGATATTGTGTGTGGATTCTTTGATAAAATAACTTTCACCTCTTTGTATATTGTTAAATTATTTTTCGCCACCATACATTTGTAAATGCAATGGTTTCTATTCAGTTGTTTTACTGTCCACTCATATCATGCTGCTTCTAAAAACCGCTGTGCATTTAAACAAATATGCATTTTACTTGTCAAACTGCAAGTGGACAGAGCAAACATATCCTCAGAAAATTCATGTAATCATACATAAACCCTGAATATTTACAGTTATTCATCTACCATTCTTTGATTCTTTTCTTCTTCTTCTTCTTTTTTTTTTTTTGTGTACTCTTCTCATTCTGTGCTTGCTAGAGCCTGCAACTGATCCAGACTGAGGTCAGCAGAGAAATTCATATGCTTTTAGTGGACTTAGATCAACTCCATACAGTGTTATGAACATACACTTTACTTTAGAGGTATTACACATTACTCTAAGGTTTGTCATTCTTTTAAAAAATATGAACTGATTTTTTTTTTTCTGCTTTATTTTTCAATATCTTCCTAACAGGAGTTAAGGTTTGGACTTTTTTTTTTTTAGTAATTTTTTTCCTTCTTTTTTCTTTTTTAGCCATCTTTTTTTCCAGTTCTTCTGTTCTCCTAATTTTTTTTCCATTCTCCTTTCCAGTTTGGATTTCTCAGATGTTTAAAAACACAGTGCTTGAGCTTCTGTTACAGTTAGTCAGCTCTCTTTTTCTTCTTGTGTCGAACCAACTTTTAAAAGCCACACCAACTCTCTTAGCAGATGACTGCTGACTCGTACTGCTAGAAAATCACAGCTTTCCAGACAGTCAGTCAATGCCAGCAGAGGAAAGCGGACTTCTGTCAGTTTTAATGCCCTAAATTGAATTGGTACAATAGGGTGAGGAAGGCTTGTGCATTACACAGCTGATTAAGAACTGCATAATCTATAATTCTGTTGCACCAGAGAGTGCCAAGTGACTCTTCATGTCAGTAAATGAAGGACAATATATGGAAGTTCATACTTGAGGCTTTTTTTCAGTGTTTTACAGCTACTATAATTTTCACCAAAACCTGATATGCCTGAGTAAATATAAGAATACCAGAAATGTATATATTAAACCCAGGAGAGTACCAAGTTGCTATCTATTTTCTGGCAATGAATCACTGGCAATGTATTCCCATGGTAGTGGTTAGGAGTGTTCTAAAGAAATGACTCAAATACCATGACTCAATGACTCTCCAAGCAGTCTGCTGGGGAATATCCTCAGACTTCAAAATATATTTTAGAAAAAACTTTTTTATTTTTCTGTTAAGAAGAAAGATTTTAAAACTGTCTCCTGCATAATTTTATGGGGTACATTATTAGAGCACTTTGGTTACATTAGAGTTACTTTCTTAGGTCATGTTGTTAGCGCACTTAGGTTCTTCTTTGTTCCCCTTTGGCCATGACTCTTGCTCAGATGGGACAACTCACCTACGCAAAAATGGGCATGGCGCTGGGTAAGAGACGTACAGGCATAAGCATGAGGGATTTTGTCTAAGTTACAATACATGGTGAAGTATATGGAATGTTTGTATGTGTACAGGGGAGTAAGAAAGAAAAGAACATGTTCCAGAAAAAAATTACATAATTTTATTTCAATTCCAGAGAAAAGGGATACAAAGAGTATATTTTAACAGAGAGAAACTGTTCTTCCTTTGTTCCCAGTGGAAGTCCTTTCCTGCCATGTAGGGCAGATTGTTAAGTTACACACTAGAAGTAAGGAAATCCCTGTTCGGCGCTTTTTATTCAAGGAAAGCTGTCACTGATTTCAATGGCAGCTCTGCCTGATTAAAGGGAATTGAATAGAGCCCTGAAGGAATGGTGTTTTGTCTTTGTCTTTGCTCTTCTGGACCTTAACCATTACTTTTAAAGAGCTTGAAGCAATAGTGGCACCAGCATTGTTTCAGGTGAAGAAGCAAAAGGATAAAAAGCGATATTATGAGTTGTTTCAAGTGCTGCTACAAGAAAAAACAGTGTGTATCATATTGAAAGAACTGAAAAAGGAAGAATGCATAGGAACACTTTTCAAGTTTTGATAAGGTTTTAAATACATAAAACATCAACATATAATAAAAATATGTAAGTTTTTTTACTAGTTCTATTTATATTAATGCAAATATGCTAAGTGGAACACCATGCATATGCTTATTCCAAGGTTATAGCCACTGCATTGCTAACTCCATCCCAATATTGACAGACCTTAAGAATATGACTTTCTTTTTTTTTAATTGTCACACAGGAATTACTAAATAAAATGCCAATTACACTGTTTTATATAAAAAGCCGAGGCAGGGATTGTTACAAACAATAGCATAACTCTTCACAGTATTAACTGACAGGTTATAAATAAAGGTGTGTTAGAAAAATATTGGCCTTTTCAAGGTTTGAACACAAAGGTCTGCAGCAGTGTGACTGATACAACTAAACATAACGTCACTCTATAGTCCTTTTGTAGTCAAGTGAAAAATAACTGCTTTTAAGATGTGATTAAAATTATTTAGATCTCTGCTTTCATGTAGAGGTATCGCTATATATACAGAAAGAAGGTTATGCTGACTAGCTCAGAGATGAAGCATGTACATTCAATCAGATTAATATGTTTAAAACATGTATATTATTATATATAGGTGCAGAATCATAACTACTGGATGTGGTTTGATGTTGGACAGTAGGACTGACTGTTAAAAAAAAATCTAGCCAGCTGGTTCCTGTTCTTTTTTTTCTCTCTATCCTCCAACAACTCAGGCTCAGTCTCAGAAGTCCCTGGCACAGGAGATTCCTAGTCCCAGATCTTACCTTGTAGTGATCTTCCCCGCAGGCTAGCTGATATTTATTGGACAAAGTACTGTTCTCGCCTCCTGCTAGGATTATACATTCAAAAATATATAAACTTTTTCAAAAGAAAATTTTGTCTATTATTTTACTTAAAAGATAGAGAACACATAAAGGAAAAGGTTAAATCAACAGACTCCTGTGCACATTCTTCCTCTCCCCGGCTTTTTCTTTTTTTTTTGAAATGTATGTATGTTAAAAAAATCTCCTTGGTACCATATCTACTTGGGAACATCTATAAGGCAAGATGCCTTTTTTTTCCAGTCCCAACCTGTTTCCTTTAATATACATTCAGTTTTCACTTGAACCCTTTGTCCAATGCTCTCTTTCAGACTCCAGCCTCTTAGACATACCTGTTTTGTTTAGACCAGAAGGATAGATCAAATGTCCTGATTCTGGATGGAATCAGATTTCCTGATGGAAAGCTATTTTGACAGGATGAAACCGAATAAGAAATGAAGTTCCCCCAAGCATACCTTATTCCCAACACTGTTTTGCCTTTCCTTTAAGGATCAGAGGAGGTAAACCAGCACCCGAATGAGCTCCATGTGTTCCATACATTCAAGCAGTAGACTACCATGCAAATAACTTGAATGTATTTGGTATTCCAGTAAAACCTACACAGATATTCCCTGACTTTCTTTAACTTTTGGCAGATTTAGCAGAATGCTGTATTCTGACCTTGTCTTCCACTCCCATAGTTTTTTTGGGTGTCTTGATGATCCCATCAGATTAAGCCATCATGACCCAATTTATTTCCACCTGTATTTTTCATGCAGTCATTTTCAGCAAACCCATAAAAAGAAAAAATCGCTCACTCACTGCAGCATGGATTCATGTTTCCCAAATCATATAACCATTCACAGAGCTGGTTGCAATTTATAGACTGGTGTGTTGTGGGTAACATTATTTCCACTAGAAGAATGCTTTTATATAGCACCCAGCAGAATACAGTTAATAATGCATTGCTTAGCATTTTGAATAATTTTAGCGAAGGAATAATTTTAGCACTATAAACTTACTTGAGATGACTGTTCCCCCTACAGACTTTCTTTATGGCTCTGCTCATAAAATCATTACATATCTTGTTGACTTACCTTTCTAGCTTTCTTTTCATAGTAAATATAAAGAAAAATGAAGTGCATTGAAAAGGGGCATTCCTCAATAAAAATCTGAAGATGTTCACAGAAAGTACTCTAAAAAAAACCTCTTTCAATTGAAGTTTATTTAATACGCCTAGTTTGATTGGAATTAATTGTAGAGAGTTGTCAAAAGTGTGCGCATTTCTGATCTCCTACTTAAGTTATCTACATAGATACTGCTTAAGGATTAAGACATGACTTAAAATATTCTTAGAACTTCCACATACTTAATGTATAAAACTGATTATTATTCTTGCTGTAAAGTTATGGTTAAATACACATATCCAGTATGATCTTATCTAATAGTTTCAAATTTCTATAGACTCTTCATTTGAAAACTCAAAACTCCAGTTTTGAGGATAGCTTAATTCACTGTGTCTAGCCCCTTGATCTACCATTAAAAACTGTTATCCTTTGCATAAACACAGTAATCTCTGTGTTAAAAGCACCTGGGCTTTGGTTGCCTTTTTTGTTTTGGCATTGTTTTATTTTGGCTTAAATGATTATCCTACGTCTGTGTGACATACCTAGAACTCTTAGATTTCATTTACTAGGTTAAACGAGTCAAGTTTCTCTCCTCTTCTAAAACACGCTTTCTAGTCCCACAGTTACATTATATCTGTCCTCTGTTTGATTCCCTTTGACTTCTTTTTTCTCAAGCCTGATTGACCAGAACTGTACCCTGATGAATGTATTTGACAGAAGTAATATTACCTTAATTCTCCTGAAAAAATTATCAACTGATGTGTCTTACACTTGCATTTCTCTTTCACAGATAGACAATGCTGGCAGTTCTCAGACATGCTATGATCAAACACTTGTCCTTCTCTTCCTTCTCAATTTTTAGCTGATAACTCTGCTAACAAAAACTTTTGCTTATTAAGCACTGTGACTTTACATCTGTGCTACACACACTTCATTTCATTTCTATTACTACAGTTCTCAAGGTCATCAAGTTCTTTCTACACTATCCCTAACGGATGCTTGATGATGTTTCTAACACAGTGTCTTTGGCGAACTTTATTTCTAAAATATATTCCTATTTCTAACATATATGACTACTCTAATACATAATTCCTGTTCCTAATATATTTCTAACATATATTCTTATTTCTATTCCCATATTTTCTAACATATATTTCTAACATCTGTGCAAAGATCACTAATGAAATTATTTAATAAGACTGATCCCTGGGCTGATCTTTGATTTGCTGGTAACCAGTCTGATACTTTTACTTTTTAGTATTACCTATTTACATTGTGTCTGTTACAAGCTGTTTATTCACCCTATAATTCCTCTATTAATCTCAGGAATTTTTCCTATATGAAACTAATATTTCCCATGTTGTGCCACATTAAACACTTTACTGAAATTCATGTTGATGGTATTTATCACTTTCCTTTTATTTTTCCCCCAGAAAAAAAAAATTTTATTGAAGAATGTTGTGATATTAATCGGGCATAATTCACCTTTCTAAACTTGTGTTGGACTTTCTCTCAGTTTCTGTATACCTCCACGTATTATCTTCCTCTTTAAAGCCTTCTCTACATTCCAGGATTCTGAATCTTACTGAGATCAAACTTACGGGCATACAATGCCTCAGATCATAATTTTCCTGATTGCAAGTGAAGGTACAAAGTTTTTAGTTTCTCCATCTTGTAATACCTTCCTGTGTCCTGGTTTCAGCTGGGATAGAGTTAATTTTCTTCATAGAAGCTAGTGTGAGACTATGTTTTGAATCTGGGATGAAAAAATGTTGGTAACGTACTGATTTTTTGAGTTGCTAAATAGTCAAGGACTGTCCAGGGTTTCATGCTGGCCTGGCAGCGAGGAGGCTGGGGGTGCACAGGAAGCTGGGAGGGGACACAGCCGGGACAGCTGACCCAGGCTGGCCAAAGGGATATTCCATACCATATGACATCATGCTCAGTATATAAATCTCAGATGAAGACGAAGGAAGTGGTGGAGAGACATTCGGAGTGATGGCGTCTCTCTTCCTAAGAAAACATTACGCTTGATGGAGCCCTGCTTCCCTGGAGATGGCTGAACACCTGCCTGCCCATGGGGAGTGGTGAATGAATCCTTGTTTTGCTCTGCTTGAGTGCGCAGCTTTTGCTTTACCTATTAAACTGTCTTTATCTCAACCTATGAGTTTTCTCACTTTTACTCTTCTGATTCTCTCTTCCGTCCCACCGTGGGGGAGTGAGCGAGTGACTGTCTGGTGCTTAGTTGCTCTCTGGGGTTAAACCATAATATCCTGACATAATGAAATTAAAAAAATCATCTGCTATCAAGCCTGAAATTCTAATTTTCTATTACCTTTAAGACTTAGGTGCCTTTTCTCTGCCCCTTTTGGTAATCTCAGTGTTTGCAAGTGACTTGCTCTTACTATTGCTGTGATCCTTTCACTTGGCCACATCTTGCTAGTTCTGGTCCTTTTTTTCCCCAGGATGTATATTTCTTTTCCAGCAGAACCAATCTCTCCCTGCCTCCATAGAAGTTCACTTTATCTAGTAACTCCCACTTTTAAAAGAATAGAATATAGAAACTGAAAAGAAAGAAAGAAAACAAATACATCCCACTGCAGTACAGATCCTTGATAACATTACAACTTTTATCTTTAGGAATCTCCAAGTATCCTTGAAAAATCAAGCTCTGTTTCTCCACATTCTCAATGATTTTAATTACCATTTTGGCTTATCAAACATTTTCAAGTTTCAACACCTTGGTTGCGGCCTTATTTTAATTTGTTCCAGTGTTCTTAATACAAGTTCATTTTCACTTATTAGCCCTTCAACTCTGTACTGTCCCTAAAATAAAGACAGTTGGCAACTTACTAAGCTTCAGTGGGAAACCTCTCCACCTTTTCCCAGAGTTTTCCAGATGGATTTCTTTCTCTTCCATACTGTTAAGTATTTTGTGTCTGCCTGTTCAGAGCAACCACATTATTGTGCAGTTCCTTTCTTTTTTACTAGTCAGATCAATCTTCTTGTATTTTACTGATCTTAAGAGAGCATATATGTTTTTACCTGATGAAGCTCATTTGGTTACAGAACATTGTTGGATAGCTGTGCCCACAAAAGGAAAGAGCACTCACAAGAATATGAATAAAATGTTCATATTAATGTAGTTACATAAAATGTTCTTAGTGAAGGCTAGGTGTATCATGAAGTGACGTATTAATATGACACATGTGCTACAGACACCTCTGCTTGAAAGACAAGAAGACTATTTTAAATTTTTGTCCAAGTTTAAAAAAAAAAAATTAAAAGCTGTCATGTAGCAGTCTGTGAAACATGAGGTCTATATTGCTAGCAGGACATGAATGGCAAATATGATGAACTCCTTGTATGAGGAGTTTAACCAACCAACTGCTTGCAACTGTAGTTTTAAAAAGCAACAAATAATGATGAGGGCAAGAAGTTTTCCATGCATGTAATTGAAGGAAGATGTTGGAAGACAGATGAAAAAGATGAAAATTCATGGTAAAAAAGCCTCATCTAAGAGGTTACGTATAAATTTAATTATATATAAAGCAAGCCATTGCTAGTAATCTTTGGATTCAAGCTGCTGGATAAATGAACTCTTTCCATTTGATTAGTTGCATGCCAATACTTTTATTTGTTGTTTGCTTAAATAAAAGATTAATCTTCTGTCAAGGTTTCTGAATACTTTGAAGAGGCGGACGTATTTTGGAGGAGCTAAGTATGACTAGTAGATGATGAGCCAAACCTTTGAATTGCACTGCTAGAGCAAGAGTTGAAAGGCTTGCAACAGACAACAGTTACATCTCCCACTTACTCTGTCATTCACATCTGAGATGTGTAAGACTCTGTGGGAGATGTTCAGCTTCATGTTCAGCTTCATGTTCAGATGATGGGCGGGCCTTGTGCACAAGTGCTGATGTTCAGGATGATTCAAGTACACATCTAAGGTATACTGAAGATAAGATTTATGAAAGGTTAAAGGAGAGGGTGGCCTGATACTGTAGAACAGCCTGCCATAGCAGAAATTATGGCATTTACAATGAACTAGAACTGACTCACTTTTTACAAAAACTTTATGGTAAGAACAAATATGACAGCAATAGCAGCAAGAAGCAGAAAAATATATAACTTTTGAAAAAAACCCCATATCTTAGTGAAATGACTGCATGAACATCTTTATTTTTCTAAAATTCGGCTATTAGAGATTCAGCAATCTCTGGAAAAAACTCTATATATGGGCCACAAAAACCTTAGCTTATCTGGGTTTTTGGGGAGTTTGTTGTTTTTTTGTGGTTTGTTTGTCTGTTTTTTTGTTTGTTTTTTTGTACTTTATAGCTATGTAGGAAATGTTTATTTTGTAAGAATATCAGGAATATCAGTGTACTTCTAGGACATTGCTAGTTTCATAAGACATTTTGGACAAATGAAGCAATGGGTTCTATATTCTACAGAAATTCACTTCCATGTGTTATTTAAGTAAAGTATAATATTTCTTTAGTGCAGTCTTTTTTTGGCAAGCTTTATGAGCTTTCAAATAGAGAGAATAACCCTTATCCCTGCCATTCAAGCCAAAGCTCCAACTGAAAACATTCAGGGGCACAATCAAGATATGTGAAGTTCGTACTTTAAGACTGAGAAGGGGCTGGATGACAGCCACTGATAGAAGATTAACATTATTCAGGATTCTTTCTAATCAGTCTGTCTGGAAACTTTTGGCAATTTTGTGCCAGTATTCATAAACATATAATAGATAATATTATACATATATAATTTATACAATATATATGACATTAACATATAATAACATATAATTAAACATATGAACTCTAAAATTCTTACTATTTTCATATTAGGAATGTGAAAAAACTAAAGGACAGATAAACTTGAGGGGTAATTTTCAAGTTCTTCTCGAACTATGTAAGGGGAAAAAAAAAAAAAGACCTGGCAACTAGGTATCTACTGTTTCCTTTAAATTATAAGATTACTGCATATTACAAACTCCTACAATGCAAAACAAAAAAATGCAGCATGTTGAAGTGCTGAAAGGCAATACTTTAAAGTGCTTTTATTTATCATGTATCAATGTAATTAATAGTTTATGAAATATTTGTGATTTTTGTTTTCTATTATGTCCAGTCCCTTTACTGGTTCTTCCAAAGCAATTCAACAACACATTTATATCTTTTTTTCTTTCATGGCTGACAAAAAAAAAAAAAAAAAAAAAAATGCCTGAAAATACTAAAATTCCCTAGAGATCCTGAAAAGTATGCCTGAGATAAATCACCATGGCAATTGTTGTCTTTTAATGTTTTTTTTGCAGTCCAGTGCTTCCATTTAAATAAAGGTGATACCATTCGACCACTACTTTAATTATAATACTCAATATCTTATACAAATGAAAAGTCAGTACATTTTTTCCAAGGGCAATAATTCAAGTGCATGTTTGAAGTTCAGACACATTTTTAAGCATACAACATTGGAAGTATACCATTTGGGAATTAATGATTTACAGTATATATATTCGTGGTTGAAGAGAAGGTTTTCTTTATTGTTTTCTGTATTTTGTACACACAGTTCATGTTTATGAATGAGTTATAAACAAATATTAGCACATTCAAGAAAAAATTAAAAGAGAGAAATTTCTGTTATTCTAGCTTTTTAGGGGTAAATAACTAAAATACATCCTAAATACATATTAAAAGAAACATTTTTCTTTCAATAACCAGACGTTAGAAGCTGTGGGTAACAGTGATGAAGAACACTATTGGAAATACGTGTTTCTTTACAAAGTCATCTTCACTTCTTCCATTGTATTCGTTTTGATATTGCAACACAATTGAATTCAGATTTCCTACCAGTAAACTCTGCGGTTTGGAAATTGATCTTCAGGGGATGATGGATCTGAAAACTGGGTGCAAAACCACAGGGCTATCTCTGTTATTAGAAGGAGGCAAGCAGACATAATAGTTGTGGGTCAGAAAGTGTTAAAAATTATCCCTTAGAAAATCTTTTAAACAAATGAAGAAGAAAACCCGTAACAACTTCTTTTATGACCTTTCTCATTTAGAGTCAGGTGTTAGTAATGGGCTTGTGTGAACCTCATGAGGTTCAACACAGAAGCCAAGTGCAGGGTCCTTCACCTGGTTTGGGGCAACCGCCAGTATCAATACAGCCCAGGGGATGAAGGGATGGAGAGCAGCCCTGCCCAGAAGGACTTGGGGGTACTGGTGGTTGAAAAGCTGGACATAAGGCAGCAATGTGAGCTTGCAGCCCAGAAGGCCAACTGTATCCTGGGCTACATCCAAAGAAGCATGGCCAGCAGATTGAGGGAGGAGATTGTGCCTCCCTACTCCACTCTGGTGAGAGCCCACCTGGAGTACTGCAACCAGCTCTGGAGCCCTCAGCACAGCAAAGACATGGACCTGTCTGAGCAGGTCCAGATGAGGGCCACAAGAATGACCCGAGGGATGGAACACCTCTGCTATGACAGGCTGAGATAGTTGGGGTTGTTCAGGCTGGAGAAGAGAAGGCTCCAGGGAGACCTTATTGCAGTCTTCCAGTACTTAAAAGGGGCTTACAAGAAAGGTGGGGACAGACTTTTTAGCAGGGCCTGTTGCAATAGGACAAGGGGTAATGGTTTTGAACTAGAAGAGAGGGTAGATTCAGACTAGACATAAGGAAGAAATTTTTCACAATAAGGGTGTTGAAACACTGGCACAGGTTGCCCTGAGAGGTGGTAGGTGTCCCATCCCTGGAAACATCCCAGGTCAAGTTGGACGGGGCTCTGCGCAACGTGATCTAGTTGAAGATGTCCATGCTCATTGCTTGGGGGTTGGACTAGATGACCTTTAAAGGTCCCTTCCAACCCAAACTATTCTATGATTCTATGAAATAGAAGTGAGATTGCATTTTTCCATTTTTACGTGAATCTTCTGTTTTACTGCAACATTAAATCAGGTATTTGATACCTCTCTATTTTAAACAGCACAGACTACTCTTGTTTTTACTGTTCAATACAGTAGCTCACAGCTGAAAGGCCTTTTACATTTCAGTTGTTGGTCAAGTTTCCCCAAAATTTTGTATGTATCATATATTCTCTGACTGAAAGTCTCTTATCTGCTGATTTATTTATTAATTCTTTTAACACTTTTCAGTGCAATACCTAGCACACATCCTGATTAATATAATCTTATGACATTTGTCAGATATAGGAAGATAATGCTATATCTAACCAGGTAAATGTGAAGTACTTTTCATTTTTACTAGTTCTATCTCTGTTCCCGTTCTAACCCTCAATGTGCCAATCACAGCAGAATTAATCTCATCTAACCTTAGACTTTATAAATTGATTGTTTAATCTTACCTCCCTCTAGGAACAATGAAAAGAGATAGAAATGCTTCTGGGAGTCATTTCTTTTGGCTATTCATGTGGTCAGAGTTGCTTCTCCTTGTCAGTAGAGCAAGTTCCCTTTAGGCTACACACGTGAGTCAACCTTGGTTGGATGCCAGACCCCCATCGAACCACTTTCTCAAAGTGGACTAGGGAGAAAATAAGATGCAAAAGCTTGAGATATGGACAGGAAGATCACTTACCATTACTGTCATGGGCAAAGGAGTCTTAAATTGGGAAAAATTGATTTAATTTGTTGTCAGTTAAAATAGGTTTGAATAGTGAGAAGCAAAGACAAATTAGAACAACACTGCCCACACACACCTTTTTTTCCAGTATCAACTTCACTCTTTCATTCCTAACTCCTTTACTTGCCCCCCTCCCCCCAACTGCCACATAACAAGTAGTCCATAACAGCTCCTCTCTGTTGCTTCTTCCTCCTCACACTTTTCTCCTGCTTTAGTGTGGGATCTCCACTGGCCTCAGTTCTTCAGGTAATATCTACCTGCTCTGGTGTGGGGTACTGTGGAATAATCGCTGAGGGGCAATTTAGAAATTCACGCTCTAAGAACAGCATTGAGACAGGGTGGAACGTAGCTAGTGTACAATGAGTTTGTACCGTGGCAATTCCCTAGGCAGCCCTACATGTTGGCAACACCAGGAGAACTTGGTGTGCTGACTCTGGGAGAAATTG